>NW_025944679.1:0-213806 GCF_000764305.2 Hyalella azteca | reverse complement strand
AACACGTGCATAAACTTTGTAAATAAATTCGCATTCGCACCTCGTAAATGGCTTTTCATGGCCAAGATATGGAATTCACGGCTCGGTGAAATAGAATCACGGCTGGCAAATCCATAAAACCACGGCTCGAAAAATTCAGTCGCGGCTCGCCAAGTAGATATATTCCATACTAGTTATCTCATATAGTGAATGAATTTTGCCTATGGTCTCAATTCTCATTATTGGTGAATGGTGAAGCAGTGCCAGAGCCAGTTCGCATATTCTTATGAAGTTATGCATGTGTGATGAACGGGCCATTAGCTTGATGAACATCATCAGCATAACGTTCATTGCAATTTGCATAGCTCATTGCAATTTGCAAGGATTATGAACTTGCATGGTGAAATTAAACCCCATTTTAAAATTTAAATTAATTTTGTAATTTGGTTTTGTGAACATAGGGTAAACGTGGTATATTCCAATTTCCAAATTTCCAACATCGTGGGTAATTCTGACACTTCTCAACTTTTTTTCTTTATATTAAGCTTTGTCTTAGTTCCCATGAACTTCCACGCATTCATTGATGGTTGAAAACTTGAAATAGTGACGTCATACTATACTATTGCATGCCATGCTATTGCCAAAACACTAGGTCTGGGCCGTCTGGCAAGAAAATGTTGAGATCCTGGGATCCAAAGAGAGGCAGTGCGCGTCACCCAGTGAGAACATAAAAAAATGTGTCAAAGTTGATAGTTGACCTTGCTCTACCAAACAGTGTGGAAATCCAGAGGGGTAATATATTAACTGGTAAACATAGCAAATTGGAAAGCAGGACCCAAAAATCTGGAATGTCCAGCACACTTCCACTTTCCATAGTGACAAACCAGAGATTTTTTAGAATCAGTTCATTTTAATTTCCTCATATACCCCAGATTTAAACTGATTTCTTATGTATGATGGTACTGGTATCCATGATACTTTCCTGGTCTACTTATAGGACTCAAAAACGAACTTGAGGGAGAGTCTAAAAAACTCTCTGCTTTGCCACTATGCGGCACTTTCACTCCATCATCATCACTGATGAGTCTCTGCAAGATGCCACACTAGTATGGAATATATCTACTTGGCGAGCCGCGACTGAATTTTTCGAGCCGTGGTTTTATGGATTTGCCAGCCGTGATTCCATTTCTACGAGCCGTGATTCTATTTCACCTGTCTCTTATACACATCTAGATGTGTATAAGAGACAGGATTTAGGTAAATCTGGTGACCAATGCTCAATACTACTGGTGACATGTTGAACCTAAAACCCTCATCTTTGATCTAGGCAATGTAATTGCCTAAGGGTACGCACACAGTGAAAGCAGGTTTGCCCACGGGGGCAACCTGCTCCAACCTGCCACAAGAATGAACATAGGATAATAATGCAAGTGTTCACAGTGAAACCCTGTATGAATAAACTTCTGTATTCTATGGTTTCAGGTGCCAGCCTCAGCAGGTAACCAGCACGCTGGCAACCTGCTTTCACTGTGTGCGTACCCTGTCTCTTATACACATCTAGATGTGTATAAGAGACAGCATCCGCGTCCTCATCCTTGTACTCGTTGCGACTGCGACTCTCATCCTCCGTGTCACTGAAATGTTCCTTCCTTTTATACTCTTTTCATATCATATATAAAACAAAATATTTATAATGAAATGTTCCCCTATTTTAGACTCATTCATATCATATAACGTACACAACAAAATATTTATAATGAAATGTTCCTCTATTTCTGTCTCTTATACACATCTAGATGTGTATAAGAGACAGCAAAATAACGATGGAGCAATATATTAATGGTAACAGAAATCNAGGGGCCACGGCTATAAACTAAAAAAACAGCGTTGGAACACATCCATGCGACAACATTTCTTCTCGCTTCGAGTCACCGACATGTGGAACAGCCTCCCTGATAGCATCTTTGACGCTCCGAGTCTGAACGCCTTCAAGAACAGACTAGACGAAGGAGCACATGTTCAGTCTTAAAATGCCTAGTAAATTACGGACCAGGCAATAAGTCCAGCAGCAATCTCAATCAATCGTCAGTTATGGAAAGATCGGGTTCCAAAGGCCGGATCCCTTGTGAATCAAGTCACGAAAAATTCAAGAATCGGCAACAGGCCATGGGCGAATCTTCGTCAAAGGTTTTTCACCCAGCGTGTGGTGGAGAGGTGGAACAGACTGCCAGCACAGGTGGTGGAGGCTCCAGCGTCGATGCCTTTAAGAACAGACTGGACAGTGTTATGCGGGACCTTGTCTACAGTGTAGACGAGCTTCCCACCTTTATTAGAGCTGATCAAAGGATCAGCAGTCAGTATGGACCAAGAAACGAGTACCAGGCACAACAGAATCGGCAACAGGCTGTGGAAGCCTAACATCTGATGCCGAGATCGCTATGCTATGCTATGCTATGCCTATTTCTTCTGTGCCGACACGTCTATTCTATTCTATGATGCATGCTAGCAGTTAAGTAAAATAAAAAATCTGCAATAATGTATTTTTTCTATTGGGCTTCTAAATTTACTGGTTTTGGAGCTAAATAATTTTTGATTTGGAAAATTAAAATCATGCTTGAACCGTAATTAAACTAATCCATATTATTTTTTACTTCACCCCCACATTTCTAAACGCCACATTGGTTGTGACGTATGGGGTTATTCCGAGGTGGACTTCTCGTGTCTAGTCACCCACAAATATGACCTCTTTTCACAGAGTCAGTGTGTCAGCACTGCACGGCAGGTTTTCCCAATAAAATTCCCAACTGAGTATACTGATAACTGAATCACCGCAGCCTTTTAAAGGGAAATGGCCTCTGTTCCGCCACTTATTTGCTTCAGGAGTACATTCGGTTGTTGATCTACTTAGTCTTTAATGGAACATCCGTAATAAATGAATAGTCGCTGTCTCGCCAGTCTCGGTGACATTCGGTGCTGTTGGAACTAGAATTCTGTCCAAGAATTTTCATCCACCATAGAAGGACAGCTGGACAGTCTGGACTCTGGACAAGGATGTAGGTAGTACCTGCGTCTTAACGGTCTTGTCGGTGTCTCGGTGACTCCGTGACGGTGTCAGTATGACTGGGTTTAGTGGGTTACAGACTTACAGTCAAACGTGATTGGTGATTTAAAGATAATAAAAGATTGAAACTGAAATTACAAATAGTAGAACTGTGGAAGCTAAGAACTTAAGAAGTAATCCCTTTGACATCTTTAAGTTATCTATCATGTCATTGATGTCAATTATCATGATGTGTATATTGTTATCTCACTAGTCTGGAAAAGTCCTATTTTTGTCTGAAATATCGCGGCTCTAAAATCATATAATTTCAGTAGGTATGAAATCTTGCGGCTCGAATGTCATAAATTTTTGTTTGATTAAAAAATCGCGGTTTGCACTTCGCAAACATGTCATTTCATAAAATTTTCAACTTCCGCAATCCGCATTGCTTTACCGTTTCTGCCAAAAATATCTTGTAGAAAAAACATAAACATCGTAATGTAAACAAATAAACAAAACGTTTGTTGAAGATCGCGCATAGTTGCAGTCTAGTATGGAATATATCTACTTGGCAAGCCGCGACTGAATTTTTCGAGCCGTGGTTTTATGGATTTGCCAGCCGTGATTCCATTTCTACGAGCCATGATTCTATTTCACTGAGCCGTGAATTCCATATCTTGGCCATGAAAAGCCATTTACAAGGTGCGAATGCGAATTTATTTACAAAGTTTATGCACATGTTACCCCAAATCTCTAATTTTACCCTTAAACAGTCAAACGGCAACAATAAAATGTGGCATGCATTGTCTCTCTTTGGATCTCAATATTTTCCCACTAGATGGCCAAGACCTAGTGTTTTTGCAGTATTTCAACACGCAAATGTATGATGTCACCATTTCAACCATCAATGAACGCATGGAACTAAAACAAAGCTTAATATAAAGGAAAAACTAGAGAAGTGACGGAATTACCTACGATGTCGGAATATACCGCGTTTACCCTACATTGATGATGGAACTAAAACAAAGCTTAATATAAAGGAAAAACTAGAGAAGTGACGGAATTACCTACGATGTCGGAATATACCGCGTTTACCCTATATTAGGAGTCATTTAAGTATACTTGTATTTGCTGATTTTAAGTCATAAATAAATTAATAGATGATTAAGTTAAGAGATGGTTTTAGACACATAAAAACTAATTCTGACACAGCTTGGAAATAGACACACACAGCTCATTCCGAGCTGTGTGCAAAAATTGAAATTTTCTTAATTAAAAACTTGATAGCTTTTAATTGGAAGCCTAATTAAGTAGTGTTCAATATTCAATAGTGTTCTAGTTCCAAGCTGTGTTGTATTCCAATACAGCTCACACAGGGATTGGAATTCGAACATAAGAGTGTCAGAATTACGAATTAGTAGAGTTTGAAGCGCAGCCAGAATATGTTACAAAAATGCCAAATTTAGTCACACAGCGTCGGAATATATGGATTTGGTAGGTTTGCATTCTAAAGGCTTTCAAATAAATACGGCAACATTTTGTGTCGTTTCATTGTTGCTGGCGCGTAGTGCGGTGTTTTGACTTGAAGCAAACAGAACTCGAGTTGCGCATACGGTGATTTTTTTATAGCCATGAATTTTTGCTATGTCCTTAATGTGTCGGAATATACCGCGTTTACCCTACCTAGGCCTAGCAGTGCTAGCTCACTACACTAGCACATGCATGTAAAACATATAGGTACATTAAGGGCTGCAACTGGTCAGTTGAACTAGAGCATTCCTGCCATGTAATCTTCCTGCCATGTAATCTCCTGCCATGTAATCTAGTTGTTAACTAAAGTGCAAGATCAGACTGCAAGATTACAAATGCGTTAAAAATTTGTCATGTTGGAGCCATGAGATTTCAGAAACAAGTAGGAAAATTTCAATCCTGCACTAGCACTCAAATTAGAGGAACAGCCCAAGCGCCCAAATTCCATAGTGTCAGTGCAGAAACTTATTTAGATTTATCCCTAATTCATTTTTGAGTTCTATAAGTACCTAGTTACAGTGTATGCAGAAAGTAATTTTTTTACTTGGATCTTGTATTTCTTAATGGAAGTAATATTTGAAAAGAGACATTTTTCTAGTAATCTACCATCAAATGGACTAATAAGAGATGCTTTTTTTTTGCTGAAAACTACTTACCATGGATATGAAACATTTCTTAAACAAGTTTGGGCTCATTTGAAAGGTCTATGCAAGGGCTATCTGTTATTGTATGCCATTTCTCGAAAAATTCCATATGCCATTTGTAAGGTGCTAGAAGCAGAAAAAAATATAACTCGGTACTCACTGCAGTAAGTGACAGAGAGCGCATTTTCTCGTCAATGAAAACTTGAGGTCACGGACAGACAGACGGACATGGCGAGCACAATAGTGCATTTTTTACATAAATGAGAAAATGCGCTAAAAAGGGTCTTAAGTAGTTGAGTTACCCCTTGGAACAGGGTTTTATGGGAATAATGGGACACTTGAAATAAAACTTGATGAAAAATAGGACACTTGAATAAAACTTGAAATAAAACTTGATGGAGCATGCACTGGAGAGTGTTCTGTGTACTTGTATCCATTTCTAACATGGTGTCATTCTAAACGAGTAAAATGACATGTGCCAAGGTAATTGTAGAGGACAGTTGCCAAAAATAGGACGCACGCACACTCCAATAGGATTGGGTCATCCGGACGCTCCATAATTGAGCTGGCCGGCAGCAGCGGCAGCGTGCTTAGTAAAGTATGTGGTATCTACTAGAAGCTCTTGCTCGACTTCTAAATTGGTTGCACCAACTTCCATCAGAGGCATAACATCATTCTGCATAGCCAATTTTAAAGTTGTCTGCTCAACCTCATTGTAAGTTGTAACACATCATCTGTCAGTACTGTCATACTTGAATTGTAATGGCAACAGCTCTACACAAGTGTCAAGCATATGAGCCTCTCATAATTTCTTGGAATAGATATTCTTCAATAAATTTGAAATTCTCAGAGATTTGTCCCTGCATTTTCACAAAGTGTTTTCAGGGGCAAAGTTTTAGCTAAATTGCCTATAATCTTCAGACTGTCTCTTGTTTGTTTTGATCAATTCAGCCATCAATGTGGGAATCTTTCCCTTCTCTTTGCAGTCAATAAATATTTTCATTTCTGCACAGCAGATGAGTGAAGCTCAGTCACTTTCTGTTATGCAAATGTAACTGAAAACTTGATTTTGTGAGATCTTATTAGAATGCTGAATAGGATTTGAATTCCTTATTCTAAAACTTGCCAGTTTCAACAACTTTCAAATTATTTTGTGCTGTAAATTTTTATAAATCCATTCTGAATTTTTCTTCACAGGTTCAGTCCAATATGAAAAGAAATCGATGTTCAGTTCATAATTTGCTCAAACGATCTCTAGGTTTTCCGTACCAACTCTCATGGACAGAAGATGAATATGTCAGTCCCCCTCCTCCCTCACTAAACAAACCATCCTTTGAGCCTGCAGAAGGAGAACAAGGCCATTATGGGGTCCCTGAAACTATTGAATCAATCCCCATCTTTCACAATGGCTTTGTCCCTAAAAGTAAAGATTTGCCCACAATGAAGAGTTCATGTCCAACTGTGAAGAATACCAATGCATCAAATTCTAAAGCTTCTCGAGGAGTTGGTGCCACTGGGACCATTGGCTACATATTACCATTGGTGGAAAAACCTGTGTGTAAGCCTTGCCTTCCAAGAATCATAAAAAGTAATGCATTTAAATGCTTTGAATTGCAATGCCCAATCAAAATAAATAAGGTGAGTTTATTGTTCTTGATTTCTGTTGTGTTTATGTAGCAAATACAGTGCACAAATTTAAATATGTTATTCAAATATATTATTTAATTGATATAAATTGTCAAATTTTTGCTATTCAAGATTGCTTTCTATTTAGATACTACCTTGTTGAAGTTTTTCTTCGTCACTCTACAACTTCGTTATTTAAACAACTCCATCAGATATTTTGCTGTGCGTGGATCAGTGACCATGAAGTCATCATGGGCACCAAGTGTCATCAGCTTATCCTCTACGATTCAAAGCTGAATTTGTTCAGAAAAATTCCAGAACTGACACCCTGTAACGGATCAACCTCCGACTGTCCTGGTATTCGTTGTGTTAAATGTAATCCTAAAGGAAACCTTCTGGCAACTGTTGGACGCTGTGGCAATCAAGTTACCCTCTATACTTTGCCTTCCATGAAACATCTCTTGGTGGTCACCGATAATGAATACTCCAACTGGATATTTGATATGTGCTGGCTATCTGACTCCAAGCTAGCTGCTGCTGGCAGGGAAGGACGTGTAAGCATATGGAATTTCGAATCCCTGTTTATGCCGTCTGAAGAAAACTTACGTACCACCAATTCAATCCATGCCAGTAGTAAGAACTTGTCTATTGTTCAAGACATAAAATCATCTTATAGTGACGATCATTCAACTGACATGACACCCCCAAAGTTCTGCGAAGTCTCCTTCAAGCCAGCAGGCCGAGCTCGAGCAGTCGTCTACAATGGAGCTGACACTCTGTTTGTCCTGAGCACATCTGGATCTGTGTATTCGTACAACACTGTCACATGCGACTGTAACTGGAGGATGTCCATTCCTGGAGGCTCTGACAACACGTGCATGGCATACTGCACTAACCTCAAATTACTGGCTGTGGGCTCGGCATCTTGTGTTTTCTTCATTGAGGACTGTGGGGCTTTTCCGCATATTTCCGAGGTGAGTTTTGTTGCTCATTCATGCGTGAGGATGTGATTCATCAATGCGAAATTGATCATATAAATTGATAGCCAATTTTGCAGAGTTGCTCTAGTCTAAGTTACGGTTGAACTAATTTCCTATTTGCTATTGAAACATTCCAACTGTGGTGAGAAAATCAATGGAGAAGGTTCAATGTCGAATCATTTTGGCCATACTAAAACACCCACTGTAATGACTACCATGAGCTCATGTTGATTGTAGCAATATTTGAATAATTGATGAAATATTTGAATAAGTATCGCAGTTTTTCCTCCTGTTTGATTATAGGAATGATAAATCTAATCAATACTAGCAACAACTGTATACTGTATAATGAACATGCTTGATCGCGGGACGAAATTTATGCCGATGTCACTTGTTCCCTCAAGAACATACGAATCTGCCGTGGTGACATTGCTCTCGTATGATGAAACTGTCAATGCCAACAGTAGAAGATTTTGTCGTTGGGTTCATGGTTTCCATACACGGAGATTCTTGATTCCTTAGCCGATGTGTGACATGAATTTAAGATAAATTTTCTTTCCCAGGTGGAACTTCCGACGGCTGATAACCTCTACATTCGATCTCTTGCTTTCCATGACCAAACTCTCAGTATTGGGACTGGTGCTGGTCAGCTCCTCTTCGTTGATCTCAGTGAGTTTTGGAGCGGCAAGATGGCGTATTACCGCACCAGATACTTATTTCCTCGCTCCCAACATCCTGAGCGCGACCAAAGACTTCTAGGACATGTAGATCCTAGGAGAACTGTGTTCAGTTACGTCCCTGCCATGGAAGGCGAACAGTTCTCTGATCACCTTTGCGATCCAGAATTGTGTTTACGAATAAACAAAATAGATGTTTTTGACCGGCCACTTGAAGAAACGTTTTTCACGATCACGAACTCTTTGCAGAAGAAGCTTGGTCGTAATTATGTCACCAAAGAGGTGGAACAGCACTATGAACAACTCGACGCTCAATGCCGTGGTGACGAGAGTGAATTCATTGCTGTTTATAGCCGCCGAAAAATAACATTTTTCGAATCTTGCACCTTCCTCACGGCCGCCGAAGATCGAGCGCACTTGGTGTCTACGGACAGCAAAGCTGTTTATGCTCAGAGCTACAACCCCAACACGGGACAGTTCTTTGTAGCAGGAGGGCCTATATCATTGATGAACGAGGGTGCCTTCTGCGCTATTCTTCGGTGATGTAACCTTCATGTAGCCAAAAATTTTCAGTGACGTTCCATTTTCGCATGACCACAAAATTTCTGGTGATAATTCATTGGAAAGTGACAAGAAATCTTGTGCTAATTTTCATTTGAAACTGACCAGAAATCTTTTGCCAATTTTCATTTGAAACTGATCAGAAATCTTTTGCCAATTTTCATTTGAAGTGACCATAAATATTCAGCAATGTTTCAAATAACGTCATTCAAATCCTTAGTGACGTGTGACGTCTCATTTTTATATGACAATAATTGTTCGCCGATGATTCATTCTCACGTGGCTATAATTTTTCAGTGATGCTTTATTCTCACGCGTCGGTGAATTCCTTTATTTGCATCGACTGATGATCATTGGTGATATCTCTGGTAGGTTAAGGAGTAACTTAATGCTATTAAAAGTTCATACTATAATATTCGCTACAAATTTTGTATACCTAACGCGTGACCCACAAAATGTAACGCTACGCTCATTGCTTGCAACGTATAAAGCTCAATTTTTTATGAGAGGCGCCGCCTCAATTTCCGTTTTATGTAATATTTATGACAGACCTGCGTCGACCTGCTTTTAAAAATTATTTTACGGTTGTTTTTTTACTTTTATGTTACACGGAACTATTGTCGTATATTTGTACTATTTATAATGTCCGAGCGCATCAAAGTTACTTATAACTTGGTAAAGGCACGCACGACAATAAACCAACGTCATCGTTATGTGCCAAAATAAGTGCTTGTTTTGTCTTACACTATCAAATTACTCATGGATGTATTTGCTGAAACTAACAAATAATGATGATGCATTCATTGATGAAATGCATTTGATCTGCTATTCCTTGACCGTGTACCAAATTAGAATGAAGATAAGTCTGATCTGATTCTCTGCAAGATCTGACTCATTGAATCTAAAGACTCCAAATTATGATTCATCATCATGAAGGGGATGAGAGGAAGAAGAATGGTGTAAACTTTCCAATATTGTCCTATTAAACGACCCATTGATATCTGAGTTAGTTCTGCAGTCGTGTCTTCTCGCTTGCCTGCTTTTAAGCCGTTTTAGAACATTGTTCTGAATGCATATGCATAATCCTGGACGCAACGACTTCGTTTGTTTTAGTGTACCGAGTATATATGGACCTCGCTAGTAAACTGAAAGGTAGTGGTTGTGTTGGGTGAAACGCAAAGATCGTTTTAATGTCTTAAATATAAATCGTTTCTATAGCTTGCTCATGTATTGCGCCGGTTTTTATTCCAAATGCAAACCAAACAGGGTATTTATTTATAATAAGCTGTATGAATGAATATACGTGAACATCCAATGCAATGTAAGGGGTTCATTTATAATCAGTTTTGTGAAAGGTAATGGTTGTCAGTCCAAGAGTAGAATTGTACTGCTTGACAGTGAACTGAAAACCATTCGAGATACTGACCAAAGATGTTGTCTCTCTGACCGATGTTAAACGAACCAAATCTGCTTATACTTAACTCTGTGGTAAGCTCCTCTCGTGCTTTTTGGATGTGAGGTAAACAGCCGTAACGGGTCTGTTTTTCAGAGGAAGTTATTATGAGAGTTATAATGGCGTATTTGTATAAACGTGACTTTTGTGACGTTACCGTTGTGGTAATGAAAGCTAGTAAAATCTATTAGTGCATTAGGAATGGCTGGATATAATAAAAGTTTGCTCTGGTATTTTCTTGTTCTGAGGAAGGTAAAAGAATTTCCATTGTTGAGATCTGATTCTGATTCGCTTCCTGGACTTTCGAGATGTAAATTTTTTTTCCTACTCACCATGCTCTTACCCAGTGATATTTTTTGTCGAACCTCGTATGATTTTCTTGACGTTATTATGCTATATAATGTATGACAAGCAACGATGAATATTCTTAGTGTCTTGATACCACGGTGTGAAATATTCGTGTCTATGTAATAATTTTGCTCTACTATATGATGATCGCTAGCCAAAGACGTTCAGGGCCTCCTCCATTTAGGGCACCATGCTTTTCCCAAAAAATATATTTATTTGGATGCAAATAAAGTAACATTTTTTAATTAACTAATAAAAATAACTCGTAATTTTAAGACTTACTTGGACAGAAGTAATATTTCAGTTGTAGTGAGTGTTAACGTCCGGTGAAGATGATTTTTAATAAGCATATTTTGTTAAGCAATATTTTTAATGGTCTCTATTATTCCCTAGTTTATTCTTTAATTAACAAAATTAAGGCTTCAGCTGCGGTTGTGTCGTTTCAGACAAGCTTCGCGCTATTCCAATGAACCTTTGTGATAATTAGTATTTTTATGCATTTATATACCAAGCGCTACACAATTTTTAACTTTAGCCTTTAATTTTTTCCCTTATGTTTCTCGTCTTTCTTCGGATCTCGTTTTCTAGTACCTGATTACACATCAGCAGTTACATTGTATTTCGTGTACTTTTTTCGTACTAGAAAAAATTTTTCATACCAAAGGCTACATGACTATTGCCTGGAAAGTATTTTTTATCTAGTAATTTTGCTCGCGTTTAATGTGTTGTCTCTTGCTTCTATTGGACCATTGATATTCCTCAAAATTCTTCCTGATGAAGAGTCTGATGCCACTCTCGATATGCTGACGAGTGAACGCAAGTTCATTGGATGTTCATGGGTATTGACGATTTTGTATTACTTACGTTGTTTTGCTAGAGTAATTTTATACAGGCTGGAATTCTAGGATAGCGCAAAAAGCTGGGTCATTTTTGGGCGGATGCTTGTCCATCTCTAGACTGTGATTGGGTGTGATGTCATCCACTCCAGACTGTAATTGGTTGTGGGATTGTGATGTTATCTCTCCAGTTTATGATTGATTGTGTCCTATATGCCATTTGTACTTAGTAATTCATTACTCCTCTAGAATTCCGGCCTGGTTTTTATATTATCCAGTTAATATGGACGCTGTTCCATGTTTTTGCTTTTCCAGTTAGCACATTAACTTAGTTTTTTTAGATAAACTAATTAATTCATGCTTCTGAACTAATGTGTTTCGTCGGTTTCTGTGAACGATACTTTCATATCATTTTCCAGATTATGATTTTCCAATTTTATTGTCTTATCCTTGTATTTTCTTATTATGACTTTAGTTTACTAACGTCTTACTTATTACATTTTTCTTGTGACTTTGATTTATTTTGGCTGATTGCGGATATTTTAGTTCCATCCTGTAGGATAATATAGCAATTTGCTGAGGAGAACGTGTGTTCTTTGAAGTTTCTGTCCCGTGACTATCAATCGTATGATGATGTTGACTCAACGTATCCTTGTGACGCGCAAAATTATGGTACGGTTATGGCTGGATCACTAATTTAAAATAATTTGTTGCAGTTTCAAAGATCCGTTTCACTTATTTTTTAAGGAAAAATGTTAAATTGAATGAATTTCCTGGCAAAATACAGTAGAATCTCTTCGGATCATTAGGAAGCTGCTCATTAAAGCGCGCCTTTCTGTTTGGCGTTGATTATGAGTCTCCAAGTCTCTTATGAGCACAAATAAAAGGACTTGTTTTGTCACGAATGTATCTACGAATGCGTAGATAAAATCTAATGGGGTGTTGACGTGTCCATTGCTACGTTTTCTTACTAGAATACCACCACGGGTATCCTTACCACTGTAGCGCAACGGCTACCGCCGCTGTATGCGCAGTGATGACGTCACAGAGATGAGAGAAGCTAGCCGTAGGTGTGACCGTCGGGCAGCTTAGATGATTTCTCGGTGCCGCTGGTGACGGCGCTTGTTCGACGTTGAAAGGTGGCGCTTGCAGCATGACCTTGGTACCTACCCTCAACCAAGACTCGGTTGTGGGTAGGTACCTCAAGGAAGACGCGTCACCTTCAACTATACAAAGTGATAATGCTGCCGATGTACCAATATAAGTATGATGATTCTTCTTCTTCTTCTAGTATGAAAGGTTAGGGCTTTATTTTGTGAGCGGGAGGAACGCAACTGTAAAACGAGTAAATGTTGTATTGTATGTAAGTGTGAAAGCAACTGCGCGTGGTGCATGAGAAGCCCATAAATGCTCTTTGCAATGAATGTCAGCTTGTCGACGTGAGTGAATGACGATGGCATTGATGGAAACAAGTATTGGAGAGTGTATTTGTGCGTGCGTTTGTATGGGCCGGTAGAAAGGTGGATGCGGTGACAAAGAGTAGGATGAATACCTTCGGTATGCATGGGAACATAGATAATAAAATGAAAGTGGCATGTGTTAACTCGTGTCTCGTAAAACTGTGTCTCGTAAAACTGGTTAGATCCCAGCTTGGCATGCCCTTTTTTTCTCTTCCCAGTTTGCACTTTTCGTCCCTCTGATACGATGAATTGAACGAGTGTACATGTATGCTCTTAGAGCTACCTTTAGATAGGATTTATTTTGCGTGGCAGTTGGCTTATCAAATGTTTCACAATTAATGCTTTCAGGTTACAATGCTCCAGATATCTCCCTTGCGCATCATGCAAGAGAGAACGCAATGAAAATTCCGTTGTTTGCATTCCAGGCAAGATTTACTTGATTTGGCGCTTTAACACCCTTATTTTTGTGTACGACCATTCCTTACAAAATAGTAAACTTTATTATAGCTCGTTCGTTAATAAAGAAGCCAGTACAGAACGGCCATTATAGTTCACAGCACGATTATAATATGTCTATATACCCGTATTTTTTCGATTTATGTCAAAATTTAAAATTTCACTATCGGGCGATAGCACAAGTTTGTAATAATCAATTTCTTTCGAGTAAAGTTTATGTCAAGGTCTCCAATTATTATGCCTTAAACTTGATAGAATATTTGCTCTAATTCATGCCGTCAAGCAATTGCGAAGATGGTTCTTCTTACTCTCACGTGAAGATTTCACTCGGTGAAAAAGTGAAATCAAATCAAATAAATAGAAAATGGAATACTACAAAAACGACCCAAAGCACGTACTACTTAAGATATTGGGTGTAGCTCAATCAGCTTAACTTCGGAGCCTGTTATAGCTTTCCTAGCTAAATGTTCCTTAGTAGCCGTTCTCATAGAAACAACTATATTCCTGTCAACGAAATAGCTCTTGTCTTCTATTGCATGGTTTCATTTTACGATTCTTTCATTTAAAGTTACCTTGTTGTCTTCGCGCGGCTCTCAACGTTGTTTTGATCCATTTCCGAATGTGTGATTCTTATTAGAGTTTCCTTCCAGCGAGTTCTGTCATACGTACACATACCCGTTTTATCAACGGTCGAGACAAATATTTCACAGTGCTTCATCTTCTCCATCCCATGTTTCGAGCGAGTTTCACCACATCGTTTTCAGCTCCACCGCATTTGGCGCTGGGTAGGGGGGAGCATGGCTTGCTCGGAGGCTACGGGGGATGTGACGGCCTGGACGTTGTAATTCTCGGCGATCTCCGCGATGTGAGGAGGCGATTGTCGGGCAGAAAATTTGCCTGGTCTCATCTTGGGAACCCGCTGGTAGGAAGCCGTCTACCAATACGAGGGCCACGAGGTAGCCGTAACGGGACTGCCAGGTTGCCTTAATGACTCTTTCCCCAGGAGGGGCGGACACAAGCGAGCAAGAAGGTTGGCCTGGAGCACGCTAGCCAGGAACTGCGAGCAAGCGAGATGTAGGTGAGCGGCAAGAGAAGGAACCCTATCCTTGTGTGCCGGTGGTCATCATGAAGCAGCCGGTGGCGAGTCTCAAAGCAGGGTTCTGCACGACCTGTAGGCTCGTTCACTCCCATCGGATCGCTTGGCTTATCAAGGGAGCTCCAAGATCCAAGACAACACGTAAACCGCGAAGATCCTTGCGCATGATTCAGTTAGATATCAGTGCATGGTGAAGCGAAGCGTCTCACCCAGTGGTTGGTAAATTAATTAATTTCAGTTCATTACCCAGTTGAACAAAGGCGCCGAAACCATGACTTCAGTTTTAGAATGTGAAAAAAGTTCCTTTTTCACAAAAAATTTATTGTTTATTTTCGAATATCAAAATGTTAATTCAATGGATTCCACTCAATTACACTTCCACTCAATTCAACTCAATATGGATATTGAATGGACAAAATTACTGGACGTTCGTCGGCAACAGATGTGCGATATAAGAGGTCATCAACCGTTTACATTGTCGCCGTCGGTCTGTTTGTAAACTGACGAGACCCGAGATCTCACTCTTCCGCCTGGGGGTAATTAAACATAATTTAGTTACGAACAAGATATGAGAATATATGATAAAACATGCACGATGAACAGAGAAAAACTTTGCCATATAGAATAGCTCTGGGTGGCCTATTGGTTAAGATTGCATAGATTAGGGCTGCGAGTTGTAGTTTAAAACCCGTAACTGGTTGTGAAAATAGTTAAATCAGCAGGTGGTGAAGAATCGGAGACAGGACTAAATTCCCTACTCAAAGCCGACACCACTAAATGATGTTATACTGTATTCTGGAATCAAATCATTACATACAGAAACTTTACCAATATGATATTTAAATTTCAAAGAAATGCATCAAATGTAAAAACTTTAGTTTTACTATTAGTTGGTTGATTACGAAGACTAATAAAGAAAACGCTTACTTTTACGGCATTAACATCTTCCTGATGTTGAAGATATTTTTTCTCTGACGCGTCCAATCTTGCGGTGAGCGTCTTGATCAAATCATCTTTGACGTCCAGATCCTGGAGCATCTGCCGCATCGCGGCCTCGAAGTCTTTTTTCTCTTTCTGTGAAGAACTTATACTAGTATGAAGGCTTGGCTAACGTTGTGAATCGAAATTTCAGGGATGACCATTAACTGATAGTTCTTTCCAGATACAAAATATGACTACACAAAAATATTTAGAACATGCATCCGAATTTTAGAGAATATCGTCGACGATCATGGCTTAAGTTCGATCTTTCATTTGTTGTCGGTGAAGTCATTCTGAATGAATTTTCATCTAACCGGTTTCAATCTTCCGTTGATGAATCGTAAACGAATAATTTGTTTAGATTTCTTAACAATATCATTTTAAAAGGTAAATATATTGGTATATAAGTTTCAAATTGTTCAAAATTTTTGGATGAATTGGATTCAAATGGCATAATGTTTATATCTCAACCCTATGTAATCTACACATCAACAGCGCACATTTTACCGACTAAGTAAGGCGACAGTGAACGCACCTTATACCCCGACAATTCTTGCTCAACAAGTTTATTACGGGACGAAATCTCAGATGCCACGAGGTCAGAGCAATCGCAAGCGTCAGCGATGTCGCCTTGATTGCAGGCTTCCTTTGTTAAGGTTTTACACTCCTCCAATTCCGTCTGTTTAACGAACCAGATAATTAGTGAAAATTAAAATGTACACTAGTCACTGTATGAACGTAAACTACACGGTATTGTATATTCAATACAATTGAAATAGAACTCATAAATCGAAATAGAACTCACTAAAAAGAACTCCACGTCACTAAATAAATTTTAAAATGCTCAATCGCCAGATAAGAATCGTCGCTCTTACCTGCATTGATTGAATTTTTTGCGAAGCGGCGTGGTCGCTCTCGATCCATTTCTTCTTGACGTCGACCAGCTTAAGCGTAAGTTCATTGATTTGTTGGTCTTTTTTGTCCAAATCTTCAACGACATAACGGACAGTGTGTTCCATGTCACTCTTCATAACCTGGCGTGCCAATTGAGAAAATTTCAAAATTTGTGAGTAAATATCAAGATGATATTCTCCAAAATGCACTCCAGCCATACTCCGCGTCGTGGGCTTTTCCTTTACTTACACAACAGATTACTCTACCCAATTAAGGAATGTTTTATTCATCATTTAATATCAACAGGAATTTCTTTTTCAATTGCCCAAAAATTTATCTTATACAAATTAGCCCATCAAATCTGCTAAAACTGAAAGTAATGTCCGAGAATAGTTCCGGCTTTACATGAACGCTAGTTAATAGTTCTCGCCTCTACAGTTTTCCTTTCTATTTCGAGAAGCTTTTGAGTGTTGAGCTTCTCCTGAGCGACAGCTGCCGTGCAGTCTCCGCCGTCGCTAGGCTGCTGCCCTGCCGCTGCCAACTGCTGCAGCTGCTCCATCAGTTGCTGTACAAAATATACGGTATGCACGCACTGCTGATGAATGCAGTTATTATCTCGATGATATATTTACGAGAGAGAATAGATGTTCTCATAAGGAGCTTTATGAAATCGTCAGTGGAGCACGGAATTTCGTGTTAAATACTGAAGTAAAAAGGAATTACTTCACGATAATGTAATGATTATTGTATCTTAACGAATCAATTAGTGATGAAAAAATAAAATTATTACAGATATCACCTTAGAATAGAAAATGTAGCTGCGAAATGCCACAGGTGGTTAAAGAATCAGCATATGTTACACCAAATGAATGTCAAGCAGTCATTTAATCCGCCTGTCACTAGACAACCATTCATTACATTTGACATGCTACCATACTTGCACTTGCAGCATAAGCTATGAATCACGCTTGTTATTTGGAGAAGCGTAATAAACGATTGAAGATTAGAAAGATCCACCGTATTCAGAATGATAGTCGTAACTTTAAAGAAATAACACTTTTGTTGCGGGCTTCATAACAAATTCAAGTGGTCGGAAAAATTGATCAAAATCACAGATTATGATCAAAAATTAATTAGAATACAATTCGATTTTAAACCTAATCGAATGCACAATCAGACCTTCGGATAATATCGACTCACTGTTTTCTCGGCAAGAAGAGTATCACGTTGGTCGATGAGAACCCTCCTATCGATGACATCATCATAATCAGGTCGCGTTTCAATCCTGACTTTCTCCAATTCTTTTTGAACCTTGACGAGTTTTTCTTCTAGAACCTTCAACGAAAAATAAATGCCCATGTGAAGAGGTCAGCTGTTCAGAGAATTTGTTTTCACACTTTAAATATCAATCACATTTCTAAACAAGAAAATGCATTCATATCTAAATATATCGTTGTCTATCTAATTCTAATATCACTAAAATAATTAATATATAACGGTCACAACATTTTTCAACACAAAAGAGACGAACGTAATCGTCATACAGCTTTCGCTCTGTGCAAATATATCGAAATTGGTCAGTGGTAATCTATTAACACTCTGATCATATGAAAGAGACAAATTGTTTTGTAAGACATGGAATAGGCTAACGTGATCGTCATACAGCTTTCACATTGCGCAATTACATCGAAATTGGTCATTGGTTATCTATTAACACACGGATCATATGAAACAGACTCAACGTTTTTAAGACATTGAATAGGCTAACGTGATCGTCAATCGTCGTACAGCTTTCACACTGCCCAGTTGCTCCTTCTCCTTGAGGGCGATGTCCAAGCGCTGCTGAGCCTCGTCCCTCTCCGACACGAGCTTCTTCAGGGTCAGGGATGCGGAGGCGCCGCTCTGAACAAGTTAAATCATGTCAATAATGTTGTAATTGCATAGTTTCATGGCTCTGATTGAATCGAATGATGAGTGTTCTACATGTAATTCAGAGTAGTTTTCACATAGCTTGAATTTCAAATTTTAATAAAATACAATGACCAGGAATTTTGAAGACTAATCAATATGATGACGAACGTTAGCGAATCGTCTAATATCATTCATTTAGACAAATTTACATAGAAAAAAAGTATTTGTCGTACGCGATACAGCTATCTGGATCCCATGGAATTGAAATGAGGAATTATTTGCGAATACATCAATAAATACCATGGAAAAAACCCAAAAACAGTGTGTCGGTAATCCAGTTTAGGTTCGTGTTAGAAAATGGAGAGACAAACGGATAATCAGATTAAAGACTTACCTCGTGACATGAGCAGCCCTGCATCGGATCTAATCATCAACCGCTTTTTGGGGAAAAACATTATTTTAGTTTAAAGTAATCGTGACTGAAAGCAAGAAATAACTCCATAATACACAGAAAACGTGCATTGCAAATGACTCCGTAGTCAGTCTCAGAGGATAATTAGTGCTCTGAGTAATGGCAAGAAGACAAATTGAGCAAGACTCCAGCATCACAAGAAGAAACGTCAATTTCAAAATCGTCAATCCAACCTAATCGCTTAACGGTGAGGTGACCTTTAATGAGCAGAATAAATGAACTCGCTAAAGCACGAAATTTCTTTGCATCAATAAATTCTTTCTCATTGCTTGGCTAATGCATATTGCATAAACCATGTAACACTATGCACGTGACACAGAATTAAGTTCAACAAAATTTTCATCAAGACGCATGCTAAGGACATCTCAAAAATTTTTGAAACGTGTCATGTACACCATAAAAATCCTCAATATGTTTATTGCCTGAGTTACCGTTCTCCATCGTCGTGCGCAGTTCAATGATAAGTTTGGGGTTTATCAATCTTTAATTATGTAGCCATAAGTTGCTCATAAATCAGACTCAACTGGGGGAGCTGGTATGCACTAATATTATCGACATTGGACGGAAAGTATCGAGACTAACACTGATCGTAAGGATAATCAGCATCAAGTTACCGAGGGGCAGGAACAATAAGAGAAAATTCATAATGTATTGTCAACTGTGAAATTTGATCATCGAATAACTCGCTTTTTCTTAAATTAATGGCTAAATTTGACATAGGCAGCATAGACAGAATAAAAATCGGAACAAACAACTGGACAAAATCCCATAGAAAAATGACAGCTTGCAAAGACCTGGCAGGAGGCGAGAGGCTTGGAATGCAGCGCTAAAGTTAGTGAACTCACTATACTTAAGCAAATGGAATAAAATGCCTGAAGTAAAACAAAAGCACCTGCGAGGCGCGAGCAATCCACAATTCCCCTAAAGTCACTCCAACAAACACGTTGAATTTCAACAAGAAAACGACAAAAACTCGGCGGTTCAAACAAATTCTTAAATTTTCCGTGTGGCTGTGGGGCACACACAATTATTGAAGTTTCTAAGCAAATAAGTACCACAGAGTTGGCATGCCTAATGACTAAAATTTATACCTTGACACAAATTTTATACCCTAATACTAAACATCCTCAATTATCACATGCATCGATTATTTGGTCATTATTCCGCAAATTGATCCACAATCAATCCCAGTAAAATGTATTCAATCTGAATTTGTTTTGAGTACCTTTAAGAAATTAAATGCTCAATCAGATCAACAACGGGTCGGTAGACATTGCTTAAGAACATCATCAAAACTAACACACTTGGCAAGGAAAAATAACAAGCTATACTAGCATTAAAATGGATCTAATCTAATTCTAGAGCACAAGTGTTTCGTTCCGAAGTGATATTTCTTATAAGCCGGTCACTTCTAATCATCTTATAAGAGCTTTCCATTTTCGACAAAACTGACGGATCTAAGGCACTGCAAGATGGATTATCACTTATTCAAGACATCGAAATCGATCAATATATTATTGAACAAAGTTAAAATACGTACAAACAAAATTTTGAAATACATAATACAAGTTCAGCAGTGGTATGGAATATCAAGTTTCTTTTTAATACAATGAGAAAATTAAAACGAATATTTTTTTGCACCAATCATTACCACAGTTGCTTGGTAAATAAGTAGCATATGTTCGTTGAAGAAAAAATCTGTACACTGTACAGAATGACAGCACGAAAAAAAGAGAAAATCATTTTGAGCAATGCACCTCACATTTCTGATTTATAACTAACAAACTTTTAGTAATAATGGAAGATTTCAAGGCTTGACCAGCTAAACACGCGGTATTGCATAAAACAACCAAAAATAAGAGATATTTCATGTCTAATATTCAAGAACAAATTCTCGCCACGAAGCATGTGAAAACGTCAGATACAAAACACAAAATTTTATAGCAAGCATTGAATAGCCATGCAATAAACGATCTCGGACATTTTACGCAACTTGACATACAATTTACATTCTACAATAATGTAATTCGAACAAAAAGTTTCTCCTGAATATAAAATTGCTGCAGCACTGATTCCGACTGCTCTGCAACAAATGCTACAGTATTACGGGAGCTAATGCCACAACAGTCAACATTTCAGGTTACAACCCTGCAAACTTGGATGTTACAACATTGCAAAGTTGGATGTTACAACACTGCAAAGTTGGATGTTACAACACTGCAAAGTTGGGTGTTACAACACTGCAAAGTTGAATGTTACAACACTGCTACATTGGATGTCACAACAATATCACTTGTGCGTTGCAACAGCGGAGTTACAGCAGAATTGCGTTGTAACACAGACGTCGATGTGTAGCAGTCAAGAGTCCAGTTAGGTTGTCTTAGTTCAGACCTGTGATAAAAAGCACGTAACATTAAATAGGCAATATTAATACAAAACTCAGCACCTCTCAACATGAAGACACAAATGGAAAAGTTGCAAGTCCTCGCAATAAAGAAATACAGTATGCAACAACAAACCAAAATAGTCGTGTAACGTCAGAAATTTGAGTGTTAATTGAATTTGAATGTGAGTGAGCGGCTTTAGCGGATGGGGAGAGTGCAAAACTTGAATAGAAGAAGGAAAATGCAAAAATATGAGACAGGAAATAGCAAGTAAAATCACGACGTGCACATGAGAAGTACAATTGCTTTAAAAGTTCACTTTCTGTTGAAACAGAATAGAAAAATGAGTGAACAGAATGGCATAGGTGAGAAAACAGAAAATACAAAAAATTTTTATTCCTAAACTAAGAACAATTTTGATCAAAAGTAGTTGATTGAAGAACTTTTGATGGACCACTTCTTGCCCAACAGAGATCACTCGGTCATAAAAACGTATGAAATACAAACAGGTAATCTGAACAACGCTGAATCAATTTCCCATTACCGCACTTGCGTCCAAACTCAAGTAATAAACATGTAATTATGGCTTGTTTGCCATGACACACCAGTGCACAAAAGAGTATCATGTGTAGTACAAGATTTAAGAACACTTTCAAATTAAACCGCACATGGTATATAATTAGTAAGCTATTTTATAATTCTCAATAAAATCCTGTGCGACTTTCTTGAAACGTTTCTGGAATCAATCAAACAATAACTGTCACAATAAACCGAGCTTAATTTCTTCCGTTATGTGCACGAGCTTCTGCGTAACACAAATTCTTCTTATTTTCACTTATAGAAGGAACTTAATAGTCTACTTATATGGAGAAAATAACAGCAATGTGTTAAAAGGCTCGCTCAGAAGTGCCAGACAAAATCAATGTGATTTCACAAAAAATAAAAAAAATAAAAACGCACAAGTTTGCAATGAACTTACCTTTTTTGCATCTTCAAGTTGCTTGATTTTAGCACTGAGTTCTTCTATTTTTTTATCCTGCCCCTTTGCTTTTGCGAGAAGCATTTCATTATTCTTCTCAGACTGGGCGAACTTGGCTAAGGTTTGCTTAAGTTCTTCAGTCAATTTCTTTTCATTCTCTGCAGCAGCAATCGTGTTCACAGAGCCTTGTTCAATCACAACCTCAAGATCAGAAACTTTCTTCAACAGTTGCTGCTTCTCACTCTGAAATAAATGCAGTTGTAAAAAAATGGGTACAAATCACTATAGGTCACGAAGAAATGACACATTGAATTATAATATATAATGTAAAAAAAGAAACCTAAACCTTCAAGAGGAACGTGAAAAAATGGCACACAACTGATATAAAATGCTTTTTTGAAAGTATTGACCATATTTTCTGATAAAATTGTGAGAAATAATGTATGTCAATGCGTTCTGAGTAGAGGGATATGAGAAGCAGATAAACTCGGTAACAATATAAAATAAATCTACCATGATAGACGCTGGTAAACTTCTTGCTGTAAAAATATTCCCATGTGACAGAATAAAATTAATATACAAGACATTTTAATATACTAAGTATTCCAATGCGACAGAGAAGCCTAAATTCTGAAAATGGTACATTTCAAGATTACCATCACTATTAAAATTTCATGCATTAGAATACTAACCGTCATAATAATTTGGATTTATCCAATAAATAAAAAATTTGTCTGTAAATTAAACTGGTCGTAAAATATATATCTGATTTTAAAACTAGGCAATTTAGATGAATATTAAGAATTCAAAGATGAAATAATCAAACCTCCAATGCCTGCACAACAGCAGAAGATTGTGGGCCTTTCTCTTCCTCCAATTTCCTTATTCTTTCTGCTGCCTGAAAATAAACACACGTGAATATGACAACAGCTAACATTTTAAACTAACATCAAAGTTCTTAATACCACTTAAATTCACATTAATAAGTTATGATTCTACAAATCCCTCACTGCCACGTGCTTCTACATGAATTACATTTTGGGCAGGAAACACAACAAGATTAAATTAAAAGTCACAAGACAAGCTGAGTCTCGAGTAGCCTGCCCCAGGAAATAAAGCTGCAACAGGTGCTATGTAACACAAGAGTGGTCATTAAAAATACAAGCCCTATCCCATCACAAAAAGGTACCAAGTACTTACTATGACAGCCTAATTACCATTATGAGTGGTGTTCATTATTCACAGTTACTTACCTCCAGCTCTTGAATTTTCTGTTCAAGCACAAGCACTTTCTGCTTGGCAGATTTAGCTTCTTGAGAGGCCCGATCAAGATCTCGCTGCAAGTCAAGCTTTTTACTCAACTGAACCTGCAGATCTTGTGCCTGCTGCCGGCTGGTTGCCAGGTTCGTCTGAAAAAAGCAGGTTGTTAATATTCAAATGAAAAGAGAGGAGTTATGAGAGTAAAAATGAGATTGACAAGATAAACAGCAGTAATAAAACAAATATTTGCCAAAAATGTTGAGGTATAAGAAGTTTTGTTTTGTTTTAATTTGATGGATGGCACTTAAAATAAGAAGTTTATTAGCTAGTTGATTTGTAGGAGAATGGCGAAGTGTTGCGACATTGATTTGAAGGCTTGATATATACAGAAGTGACCAAAACAACATGATTAACTAAGGTTCATTTTACTGCAACTATAGCTCAATTTTTATTCCCTAAAAATAGTTTGAATTTAATGCATGGAAAGTGCCCTTAATTTGTTATTTAATGCATGAAAGTTCATCTCTTTGGTCCAGCCTGACATTAAAGTTGTCTGCCACATTAATATTTTGGCATTATTGCTAGCTTTCGTGCCACTTTATGTATCCTACTCATTAATCTCATATTGATAACCTGACATGGCCGAGTTGGGTAGGCCATTATTTCCTTTCTAATTTAATTGCATGGATTAACTCCTTTATTCCTCTTAACAGCTTTCATGTCACTTCTAAAGCACATCTACCAGCAATAATTTAAAAGGAAAGAAATAGAAATATTTATATTGCTTTCAAGAAATTGACATTTATCTTGAACTGATTGAATTAACTGAAATAGGCCTATAATTAGCAGATACTTGAAATCTCAAATCAGTTTCTTTGTTAATTTTCAGTACAAACTCCATAATTCACACCTTATCTTGCCCACTATGTAAGTGTAACGTGTATGCCAGTGCCAGCTCTACAGCATATTTCTGCTGTGAATACAGTCTAGTTATAGGAAGGTTAGCATGGGAATATGATCTCTTTCAAATTTTGCACTGCTATAAATTGAAATCATTGAATATAATTGTTCATTTGAATATACCCTTACTGGTCTTAAGCACAGAGTCCCTTAGGTAAGCTCACTTTTCTCTTGTCTAAGTTTGCTTTATTGGAGAATTCCCTGCATTTCCAATTCATCACCATACTTCTCCCTTGGAGACAGGAATCGTCTCATGGCGTTCCAATAACATTTTTTTTTCAACTTATATATGTATTGATTTCCTAACAGAAAATAATTTCTTTGTAACTGGTTTTAAACGAATATTGTTAGCAATACATTGAACAAGTATTGATAACTCACATTAAGGGTACAATTTTTTATTCTTTTATGTGGCAGAAAAAATTGATGCAAGTTTAATCAATTAATTTAGAACAAAATTGTTACCTGAAGCTGGTTGAGTTCTGTCTGTAGGTTTGTAAATGCTTGAGAAGCCTCTTGCTTCTGTGTAGTGGCATCCAACAATTCCCTCTGACTGGAAAATTAATCATAGTGATCACACATTTATAAAGCAATTAGAAATACAACTGTCAGAAAAATCTGGACCAGTAAATCAGTGCCTAATTTCCGTTTTAAATTAAAATAAAAATGTGTAACATCCTTGATTATCTATACATATAATGTGTAAGAAGTTCATAAAATATGTAATTATATATTTCAGGTGGTTAGCTTTAAGAAACTGCATACGGTATATTGCCTGCTATTGTAAACAATATTGAATATTGTATGCCATGTTAAATTTTAATTCAAAATATATTTGAGATTAACTTGTTTGGATTATAGGCAAATAAATAATATACGTATGTGTTGAAAAATGTAATGAAAATTTTCTATTTATTTCTACAGCTTATTACGAAACTAACACAATTTCCAGCTTGAGTGAAGCATCATCCGCATCAGTCCTGAGCTGATGCACTGAGGCCAGCAGGGCCAGCAACACCACCAGCACTGACACCTTGAGACCAGCACCCAGCAGCCAGCAGAGGCCACTCAGCAGGCATCCTGATCAAAATCAAATGTTAACATCTGTGCTTTGCCACTGGCATCGTTCTACCATCCACGCAAGAACAGCACATGAAGAATTGTATGTGATTAAATTTTTTCAATTTGAGGGGAGCATGGACCAGTACATAAAAAAATTTTGTATTTAGGGACTGATCATTTTGAAACTTGATACACATGTATAAAATAGACATCAATAATTTTTTGTTCATGTAATTTTTTTTAAATTGAAGAAAACATGAAATTCATAGAAATTGGCAAAAAATGGGTAATGTGAAATCTATCTCCAAATTTAATTAGCATGGTACAACATCAAGAGACACATCACTTGATTTGTAATGACTACCTACCGTATATCTAGAAATCATCTGATCACTTTATAAAATTTTAAAAATATTTTCTTTGGTGATTTTTCTGATTTCTTCAATTTTGGCTCCTTCCCTCCCCCATTTTATTAATAAATAATCTAAATAAAAAATAAATCAGAAAAAGTGACCAGATGTACCCTAGATCAGGTCTTTACAAAACAAATGGTGTATCCTTCAAAGCTGTAGCTTGAAAATCATAGGAGGAGATTAGTTTTTAAGATGAAAATTCCAAGTTTTAAGGAGAGCCAAAAAACTGATATTTGTGATCAGTTAAGGTATAGGTTTTACTTGCTCTTTGATGGTTGTGAACAAACAAATGAACATACAAACATGGCTTTTGGACCTTTAAAATGAGCCTAGAAACCTGAAAAGTAAAAATTTTTCATTTATGACATACATACATGCTCTCCTCAACTAAACAATAGATTATTAATAATGAACAAAAATTTTCTAAACATTGATTATACTGTAGCATTAACCAAATCTTTTTCACAAGAAAAAACATGCTTGCTCAAAGAAGTATTTCCAATTTTAATAATGAATTCCAGAAGAAGTTATTGAAATTTTGGAAAGAACAGCACTCTCTTTAGGATTCAATTTCATGAGTAAATATGTTTAGGAATAGATCAATTTCACTACACAAGTGCACATGGTGGAATAGTTAGTGACGAGCAGCAGGTGAACACTTGTGGTGCACAACACCTGTTTTCACATCCTCAGCATGACACTTGATCCAAGACCCTGAAAATAACCTCCTAACTATTGGTAATAACCAATAGTGACAGAATAGGTTATTCCTCCTATTACTCTATAGGTAATTACTGTTAGTGGTGCTGTGGAAATTAATATCATAGGAGCCTTAGGAGATGAAATTAAACATAGGTTAAATCTTGTGGAGATTTAAGGGAAACTTGAAGGTTAAAGGACATACAAATTCAGCATAGACCTTGTTTACACATAAAAATATTTATATCACCCATATACAAATAAGTACAACAATATACAGTGTGCTACATGATAGTGTGCTATATCAATATACAAATAAGTGAGCTATAACCTATACTGCAATAAAATTATGAATATCTTGAAATACTTATAGCAATCATAATGAAGATTATAATACCAAATACAGAAAGCATACTTTTACTTTGAGAAGCAGCATTAAATTTTTTATTTAAAAATTACCAACCTTGTACTTTGTACACAATAGACATCATACATTTATTTTTAGTCAACAAAACCTGAGGATTAGTCTCAGCTACTCAAATCATTATATACATACATAGTAGAAAATATCTAATGTATTATGTGACAAGGTCATTTTATTCTTGGGGAAAAAAGATGGGCCTCATCATCACCTGATCTATGAGTCAGTCTTGATATACAAGCAAGCCCCTTCTTCAGAAACAATAAATAATCCCCAGTCATGAAATTTGAGTCATGAAGAAATATTTGAACAAGTTATTTAAAAATATATATATGCAAAGTATAGGTTAAAAACTCAGATTTGATCAATCAGTCTAATTCCCTTCCAACTACAGGCATGGAGTGCCTCTTATCAAGCATTTGAAACCTCCAGAATGTATTCAGTGAAAGCCTGTGGTGCTCTCACAGATTTTAGATTTGATATATTGACTTGGTGATAGAACAAAGTCTGATTAGTAGATCAATTATCTGGATAGGTGATCAATTGGCTGGATTGGTAATCAATCACATGGATAGCTGATCAATCATCTGGATAGTGATCAATCATCAGAAAAAGTGATCAATAATTTATAGGTAATCAATTATCTGGATAGGTGATCCTTATTCGGAAAAGGTGATCAGCATTCTGAAAAGATTGATCAACATTCTGTATAGGTGATCAATCATCTGCAGGGTGTTCAATCATATGGATATGTGATCAACCATATGGATAGGACATCAGTCATCTGAATAGGTGATTGATCAATCATCTTGTTAGATGATCAGTCCATCACCTGGATAGTAGATCAATCAATCATCTGGATAGGGGTAAATGGCTTATCTCTTTCAAGTTAATTGCTACAAAGTTCAGTAAAACTCACCTTTGCTCTTTTCAGTATGAGATGAAGTCATGTTTTCTTCTTCAGTTAAATTTGGGATGTGCACCTACAATATTTTTCACAGCTGTCTATAATATAATCTCAGAAAAGTATCACAACAAACTGAAATGTAAACAATTATCATATTGGTCAAAGTTTCCTAAAACTGCTGGGAGATACCAACATTTTCCAAGTGATTTTTAAATAAAACAAATAAAAAACTTTTAAAAACCACATTTTCTTAACAAACAAAAAAGAAAAACATTTACTCTTACATAACATTTAAGTTATGTAAAATGTTATGTAATGTTATGTAAGAGTAAAGGTTTTTCTTTTTTTCCATTAAGAAAACGTGTTTTTAACACATTGACTACAAAGTGGTACATATGCATACCACGAAATGTATTTCTCCAGGACGTATTGGTACTGTAATTCAGGTTGCCTAAAATTGGCCAAATCCAAGAAAAAAAGGCCAAAAAAGGCCCATAACTCAAAATAAACTAGTTCATTTGTAAGTTCCACTATAAAAATTCCATTCATTTTATTTTTGCAGTATTTAAAATTTAATTAGGAAGTACCCCTATCATAAATTTTAGCCGGCAAACGCACCTGAGAAAAACTAAATCACAGAATTTGTCTGGAAAAAATTACTGTTTGGCAACCCTGTTTAAAAACATTACAAATAATGAAATAATAGTACAAGATGAAGCAATTGTAGTCAACGTGTTAGAAGTTTTTTTTATTTGTTTTATTTCACTATTTTTAGTTTTGTAAAAACCAAAAAAACATGCTTTTTAAAAATATTTTTATATTTATTTATTTTCTACTTTTTAGTTAGCAATTTTAGCAATTCAAATCAATTTCCAGGGTTGGCAAGTGCAGATATTCAAGAAAAAAACTCAATTCCAAACTGTGAATTTTTAGTGTTTTCTTTTCTTAAATTTTTTGCTCAAAAAAAATTCTTAATTATTATTTCTGATCATCAAATCTTGAATTGTTAGGCATTATGAGCATGCATGCCAAATTTCAACTTACTAAGATGTTTAGAAGTGCTCTAAATTAAGGTTTGAATTTTTGATGACAGACAGACAAGAAACAAAGTCAAGAATAAAACAAATAAAAAACTTTTAAAAACCACGTTTTCTTAACGAACAAAAAAGAAAAACATTTACTCATATATAACATTTAAGTTATGTAAAATGTTATGAAATGTTATGTAAGAGTAAATGTTTTTCTTTTTGTCCGTTAAGAAAACGTGGTTTTTAAAAGTTTTTTTGTTTTATTTCCTTATTTTTAGTTTTGTAAAAACCAGAAAAACGTGGTTTTTAAAAATATTTTTTATATTTATTTATTTTTACTTTTTAGTTAGCAATTTTAGCAATTCAAATCAATTTACAGGGTTGGCAAGTGTGGATGTTTGAGAAAAAACTTGATTCCAAACCGTGAATTTTTAGTGTTTTTTTTAAATATATATATATATTTTTTCAAAATTATTATTTCTGATGATCAAATCTTGAATTGTTAGGCAGCATAAACATGCATGCCAAATTTCAACTTACTAGGATGTTTAGAAGTGCTCTAAATTAAGGTTTGAATTTTTGATGAGACACACACGAAACGAAGTCAAGAAAAACGTGGTAAAAAGAAAAAACGTTGTAAAAAGAAAAACGTGATAAAATCCTAGGTTAAAATAGATATTACTTCTTATTTTTTCCCAGGTGAAAATAAGCAGTTCTTCTTATTTTTACTCGAGAGATTTGGAGAAGGTCATACAAATGAATAAAACAAATAAAAAACTTTTGAAAACCACATTTTCTTAACAGACAAAAAAACATTTACTCTTACATAACATTAAAGTTATGTAAAATGTTATGTAATGTTATGTGAGAGTAAATGTTTTTCTATTTTGTCCATTAAGAAAACATGGTTCTTAAAGTTTTTTTTATTTGTTTTATTTCATCATTTTTAGTTTTGTAAAAACCAGAAAACATGGTTTTTAAAAAAACGTTTTTTTCTATATTTATTTACTTTCTACTTTTTTGTTTAGCAATTTTAGCAATTCAAATCAATTTCTAGGGTTGGCAAGTCTGGATGTTTGACAAAAAACTCAATTCCCAACCATGAAATTGTAATTTTTCACTTTTTTATTTTTTTTATTTAAATATTTTTTTTACTTGTTACTTCTGATGATCAAACCTTGAATTGTTAGCGTTAGGCAGTATAACTGTATAAGCATGCATGCCAAATTTCAAGTTTCTAGGATGTTCAGAAAAGCTCTAAATTAAAGTCTGAATTTTTGATGACAGACAGGCTGACAGACAGACACGAAAAAAGATAAGAAAAACGTGGTAATAAAATAAGCCTACAGCAATCCCTTGATTAACGCGGTTAATAAATCCCCGAGTTTTACCGTGTTAAGCAAAACCGCGCTAATCAAACCTAAGAATATATGGGAATAATTATAATGAATCCTCAAAAATAGCAAAGGAAAGGAAAATTATGTAGTTTGATAAAAGTGAGCAGTAGATATGACAGCGATCTTGACCAGTTGAAGGCTAACGAGTAACTAGCCCTTTACGCACTGAATTATGTTTCGAAAGTGAAAAAACAATCTGAATTACTCTTCAGTCTTCAGATCACGCGCAGTCTTTGTGTTGTACTGGCAGTAGCAACGCGCCTACTCCATCGAAAGTCGTTCGAACGAGTTCACAACATGTGACGCTACCGTCACACTCGCGGCTAGACTCCAAACATGTAATTACTCGCGGTAGAAGCTTTTATTTTCTGTGTGACGAATTTGTCACACCAGGGCTTAAAGGGCTAGCTAGAGCACCGGCATGGAGCACTTACCGGCGAACGTTGCCGAACTCTATCATTCGAGTTATGAACGAGACAAGCCGCGGTTAAACCGACTCAGTAGTCAGCACGAATGCCTACGGAACGGGACCTTATTTAAAGAATTATTGGCTGAAATTCATAAAGTAACAACATTTGGCGAATTTTTCCAAAAGTCATAACAAAAGTAACAACATAAGATCTAATAAGCAAAAAGTTACACTTTTGTTATGAACGTAACACCTCTGGCTAGAGGCGGGAAAATGATGCGTTGTGAAAAAAAGTTGCGCTAATCAAAACTGGCACCGCGTAAATTAAGGGTAGGTCGCAAATTTTTTTTCCGCGTTAATCAAAACCGCGGTATTCAAAACCGTGCTAATCAAGGGATTGCTCTAATTTACAGGCATTTTTGTCTAATTCATGGGCACAAGTGGAAAAAACGCGACTTCAGATGGATTAGTTCGCCTGTTAATGAATTCCGTAGAGGGCTTAGGCTGCGAAAAATTGGCACTAGTTCCGCAAGATGCACAAAATTGATAATGAATTCAAGACGAATTCCGCAGTGCAATCAGCAAAGCGAAATCCGCGCAAAGTTTGAAGCCAAGAAGAAAATACGGAAGCCAGACGCACGATCGAACAGAAGCTACTGGACCAGGAGCAACGTTCATGTTCGTCGACCCACTCAACCGTCGTATTGCTCTAGAGCGCGCAATTCAGTATTGATCATTGGGCATCGGCTATATAGATCGTAAAGCACGTGTGTTTGTGACGATCGCCAGGCATCAATCGTAAAGTACATGTGCCTGTGTCGATCATGCAGCATTGGTGAGGGTTACACTTCTGTTTTTAGCAAGCATATTGGCAACTTTCTTTCCTGGCGTACTGGCGTACATCCGAAAACGAACCTCCAGCGTACACGCTGCACCTTCCTGACCATGGGGTAGTGTACGTATTTTAAGCCTTTAAGAAGTTCAGTTTTTGCCTCAAATAACGATGTTGGGTAGAAAAAGTGGTCTTGGTGGATCGAAATAATATATGAACCTTCGAAATTAGAATTCCATCCTGGATGGATGCAGTAATTCAGTACACTAAAACAATTTAGGTGTTTATTTTCTATGCTCAAGGATTAAGGCAACATAATGAGTAATCTTTTTTTAGACAAAATTGAGATGTTAGTTGTTTAAATGATTAATCGTGAAAACATAGCAATTCCGTGAGAATGTTCAAGATCTCTTACAAAATCCGTGCAATGGCGGTTCGGTGTAATTCCGTGAGAATTTTGAAAAGCAGTACTCCTGATCATTACCTTAAATTTCCAATCAGATTTCATGGGTAGCTTCTTTCCAATTTTTCAATTATGGTGACAGTTGGCTTGAAGCAATTAAAGCTAAAACATAACTTAAAGATAAGCAGATTAAAGAAATTTGTATGTAATGAAGTAAATTCAATCTACAGTAACAGTATGAAATAATGTTATTGAAATAACAAAGATTAAATTGAACACTTGGAAAATTGTTTTACCTACATCACTACATGGGCTGGACCACTGGAACTGGAACATAATGGCTATTGACTAAGCAGAAATTTTTGTAACAATAAATAAAGACATTAAGATATTTCTTATTTAATTAAATATAAACAAGATTATTTCATTAAAAATCAATGATTTTCAAAATTTCTTTATTAGGCCTATTTAGCTGTAGTCTGTCTTGAAAAATTCTAAAAAAATGCTCTGGTGGTACTTTAAAGTTTAAACCACAGTACTAATTACATAATAAACATGCGAGTCAAAACAACTTTAATATTTCTGATTTTATTGCTTCATGAAAGTAGTACATCTCTTTCCCAGACTCAGACTGTAAACTTGCTGCACGAGTCTGAAAGAGGGGCCAAAAATCTGGCTAGTTGCAGTATGGAATAGATACCAACCTATGATTTAGATTATTAATGGTATCGTACAACTTCGAATAAACAACGTGTCAGCGGCTGAAAACGACTTAGCAAATAGCAAGTGAATTCGAATTTAAAAGCAGGCATAAATCCATCGCACATTCGTAATCTTGTCGGTGTAGTGGTACTATACCGTGTTATGTGTACGAAATTCGTACACATAAGATGATAAGTGACATAACACGGTACAGTACTACAGTAGTACCTGGACGACAAGAAATCACAGCATGCCTCCGATTGCCTCGACAGCGGCATTCGAGTTACGAGTCGAGTACGACTCCGACAAGTGTCACCTAAATTTGCCCCAAAAATAATTTTTACCCCAGCTATGAAAAAAATCTATATATAAATGAAAAAGTTATTTGAGCTATGATGGCATATGGCTCCGATTTTGAGAATGCAAGGATAAATTTTAAAATATTGTTATCTAAAATAGAATGAGCTCTCAAAAATTCGAATATTCATCTGTATCGAGAAACGACAACGAACTTTCTGTCATCAAAGTTCAAATCCATGGCCCATTTCAGTAACTATTCCTATTTGGATTTAAGTTCGATACGTCTGAATCCCCCCGTAGAGCTGCCTATGTCCTTTATTATTCCTGATCTCTCAACAATATGCCGGAGGTGATCCGTGGTTCTATTTTCACCAACGTTGACATTTTTCAAATATGTCGGTAAAGTGAGGATCCATGCAGCAGCTAGCAACCATAACGTTCGAGGACGTCAAAACCATAGCAGCGCTGGAGGAAACTTTGGGCTAGAAAGATTTGGATGTAGTGTTACGCATCAATAGTTCATAGCAGTGTCAGCGCTTATTAAGCCGTAGACCTGTCGTCGATTCCCAACATCGCAGAACATACACAGCTTGTTGCCGGTCTCTAACTCGCAACTCACTGCTCCAATTCTGCTGTGCCTAACCACCCGGCCTCCTTGCCGATTCTGATCGCAAACTGGCGCTTGGAGCTGGGATCGAAAACCGGATCGACACTTCAGCGAACTCGCCTGCAGGGAAAGTAAGCCCTAAGCCATCAGAAACAAATCAGCTATACAGAAAAATCTTCGATATATACCTAACCAACCATCTGTAGAACACAGCTGCGTGCCAATATGCGAACAAAATCCCATGGAAGCGTATTGGGCTGAATAGCATGTAATCCCACACAGTCAGTTAGCTCATAACAATAAAAACAATATTTTAAAATGCGCAAGCAGTGTTAATTTAAAAAAAATTTTAAGAAAGCAAATCTCCCGGTAAAAACTCATAAAAAAAATTCTGAAGAACATCGACAGAATTTCATTTTTTATTCCGGTCTTCAAATTATACGCTTGAACTATCTTATGATTTCCCCAAAGTAACACGTACTCAAGAGTTTGATTAACGACACCAGTGCAATGCCATGCTGGAAGCACCACCTTTTGAAGGCGACCAAGCTAGCACCGTCCACCAGCGATGCCGAGAAATAAGTTTTAAGCTTACCAAGGCTTGAACCCATGGCTAGCTCAGTACCTCTACCACTGTGTAAACTGTGTAGCTGCGCTACGCTTTGCACATCAACAACGTCGAAATTTTCTAAACGCTGAAAAGTTATCACTGAAACTTAGAAATTTTAATTAGGCATAACAATGATTTATCGTGTGTCCATATCGCTTAGTAATATAATTTCGGCTAAGTTTCAAATAAGACGACACATAACATGAACTCGGAACTTATTGCTTAACTATTAGTTAGCAGAGCTGGGCAGCGCTACTTAGAAATGTAGCGGCCGCTACCGCTACATGCTCTAAATGTAGCGGGCGCTACCGCTACACCGCTACAATTGCTTAAATGTAGCGCGCTACTGCCCACCTCTGGACTAACAACTAACATGTTGACACTAGTAACAGGCTGAGGTTGACAACATTACACCGACATCTTTCGTACAGTTTTATTCTGTAATTTATATTATGCATGTATCATGCTGATTTTTAAAAAAATATTTAATACTATTAAGTAAAATCTAAAGGCTTTATCTATAAATGTAGCGGTAGCGCTGTAGCGGCAAAACCTCGTATCGCTACTTAAATATGTCGCGGGCGCTACCGCTACCGCTACGATTGCTTAAATGTAGCGCCGCTACCGCTACTGCTACTGAAAACGTAGCGCGTTACTGCCCACCTCTGTTAGTTAGCCATGCCCATCGCCACTTTTTAAGACCAGACTTATTCGCGAAAATCAATCTGTTGGCCACACCATTTCATTTCAAAATAATTTTAATTACGCTTCAAAGTATAGTTTCTGCATGAAAATCGGACAGTCTCAGCCCACATCCGGGCATCCTAGTGATTCTACAATACTTTTACTAGCCTTCTCTCGATATTTTTTATTGGTCTCGCCTCTTCCCGTTTTCTTTGAGAGGCAAGCGACTCATCTTCGCGCGGGAGGACGATCAAGAGTGCCGCAGCTTTCCACTTTTTTCCAGCCAAGGCTCGAAGGTCACCGGGGATCATCTCTGGCGCTGCTGCGGTCACCGCCGATCACAACGGCCGTGGTACTCGCGTGGAGCGTACGCTGCGGTCCGCCTACAGCGCTCGAGTCAACCACGTGCGCATGGTTCAGTTGTGTCCCTCTGGCACTTGCGTCTCTCTGGCACGTGTGTCCCTCTGGCACTTGTGGCGCTCTGGCATTTGTATCCCTTCGGCACTTGTGTCCCTCTGGCACTTGTGGCGCTCTGACATTTGTATCCCTTCGGCACTTGTGTCCCTCTGGCACTTGTGGCGCTCTGACATTTGTATCCCTTCGGCACTTGTGTCCCTCTGGCACTTGTGTCCCTCTGGCACTTGTGTCCTTCTGGCACTTGTGTCCTTCTGGCCCTTGGATTCCCCTGGCACTTATGGTTCTCTGGACTGAGAAGTAAATTTGAACCCCAAATAACATCTGCAGAAAGGCACATTTTGAATAATTAAAAACCGTTGTCAGACGTTGGAAGGCCTATTTATCACGTGAATCACCGAAGACGACTTGATCAATTTTCAAAACATTTACACACAACTGGTAATATAACACGAACATTTTATGTTAAGCGATCTTGATCTTTTGCAGTTCTTATTTTAACACTGAAAACGGTATATTTCCATCGAATTTCCTTAAAACAAGTTATCCTTCACGTGATTCGAGGAGCTTATTGCGTTCAGACGTATATAGAAACGAGCATCGAAAAATTGTTTTTTTACAATGTTTGTGCATTTTTCAAGCTCCTCGAATACGGTCCTTCAATTTTTACTTACTGAGCAAAGAACTCATAGTACTCTAGAACTATAGAAGTGATGTTCGTATCTTATAGACCGCTGATATTTTCATCAAAGTATTAGTGTTTAGAAGAGCAATGAAAACTAGCCAAAATAATCGGTGATGCGATGATGAAAGTTGGAAATAAATGGCAAATGTGCGGACTTACTGGCGACACAACAGAAACTCTGAGGTGAGTACCTTAAATTGATTACTTGATTCATAGCAAATTTCAACTGTCTAGAATTTCTTGTATTGTAATTTTCGACGAGACAAATTCCGAATGAGGCGAATTTTGTTACATATGACTTATAATATAAGGAATTTTTCTGACTGCTCATACGCCAGTTTGACGGTCATAAGGAATCGTCGAGTGAAACTGGGAAGCGAAATTTGAGAATAATGTATAGTTTTCTCTATCTTGATGGATCGGACGCTTAAAACGGAGTAGATAGTTTTTACACGGCAAAAAAATTGATAATAGTCCTGCCCTCGCTTCGCAAGTATTTTTGAATTCATCTTTTAGAAAGCCTTTTACAATTCGATCATTTCTTAGCCAAAAACCGTGATAGTTCCGTCGTAAGCATCATAACTGCGATTTTTGTGCTAACCAACACCTCGGGATTTGCGATGCTTGCTGATTTGAAACGAAACAACTGCTGAGAATAAAACGTCTAATACAAACCCCTCAAAATTACTTCAAATTTAGGACGCTATCCAATAACTGAACCGTCATCGAACTATGTCCGTATTATGTGCAGAAGAAACGTTCAGGGTTAATTGACTTATTTTGAATGATATTCGAATTCCAGTGGCGTCGCCCGATCTCATTACGGGCAGATGAGACGGCGGCCGGAATGCCGTCAGGAATGACCACGCAGGTCGACTGCATCATAACTGCGAAGGGCAATTGTAATGACGATACCATCGGTGTTCCGCGAATATCAGCAGCCACTACTTATTACTGAAGAACTTGATGAGTACGTAATTAGAAGCCGCTATTAACAAGCTCATTCCGACCAAATTACCGCGATGAAGCGTGGTCCAAGCAATCCGTGATATCATACTTGTAAATGTAATGTTTATATGTTAAATGCAGGAAACGATTATAGCCAGCGGTTGAACTCGCTTTTCTAATGCGACAGTTTTTACTGGGGGGGGGGGGCATAGCATCATTATTAGATCAGCTGCGTTGTCCGTGTTTTTCTTGTTGATCTGTGTATTATTATAGCATAGTTACCAAGCCTGTGTGCAAATATTTTTAGAAAACATTCAATAGAATTGTTGCCAAGTCGGTGAGAACACTCAAAAGAATTTACAGCTCGATTAGGTTCAATGGTAGGCGTACAGTCCACACCATCACGACTATAATAAGTAAATCGTCAAAAAATTAGCTCTATTTCATGGCGATGGCTCACATTGAATAGGACGAACTTGCGAGGAATAATGTCACTAATTAAACAATGGACCCACTGAGATAAGAAGCTCATGAATTGTGCCAATGCAATGCACAATGATAAATTTTGTGGATATTTTTCTTCCTAAAACAATATGCTATAAAAATGTATACAGCCTTTTAAACAATACAGAAACCATAAAACTGGTTGAATTTCAATTCTTATCAACTTTCTTGGTTCGCTTCACTGGACATTCGACTTCGTTATCAAATTCTTCAAAAATCAAAGTACACGACGAAGCTTGGGTACTCGGTCGAGGGGCACCAGTGAGATTTTCAGAATTGTCCATCATTGCTTTCTTGTCCATCATTGTCAACCTGTTTAGAAAAATTTCATTCATGTTTAGTTCATCGCCAGCTCTGTATCTGTAAACAATAAAACTGGATTGCCGTATATCAATTAAGCATCTCCCTAACCTCTGTGTATTTCGTTATCTTCTGATCAGTCATTATATAGCTACCTGATTTTTACGAAACTACCAACTGAATTCTGGTTTTAAACATACAAAATTAATCTTTACCTGTATATCTTCTTTTGCGAGTAGGCTTATTAAAAGTAGGAACATATCGTGAAAGAAAGAAAAAAATCGTTGACAGCGATGGAATAGTTCACTTCAAATGAAGATGTTTGTTTCTCTGAGAAGGAACACCCTGATTAATCGTACACAAAGCTGATAAACACTACTTTGGTATTAAAAACGAAAACTATATCATTATAGAATGAGATCGTGCGATTGGTTCTAAGTACTATTTTATTAATATATAATGAGGTTATTAGTATACACGTCTATGATTGGCATCCCAATTAACTTTTTGTCCACTGATGCGGACGCTAGTAAGCAGGCTCTGAGATGATAACAGTATTGACGACTGTTACTAAATCAGTAAACACAAGGTTGGAGCGGCTCAGTGTTTAAAATGGCAGTCAAGAACAACTAACCAATGAAAACAGACAAGATAGCGACGAGCGTGCGGCGAGATGAACCGAACGCCACAATTACGTACATCAGGAAGGTCATAATAAATCGATATTATAATGTTCCTTGGAAATTGACATAAGCATTACGGAATTTGCATATTTTAAGCAGTATTTTGTGTAAAGCGTTGATGCCCTGTATTTCTATAGTAATGAAAAATTAAATTGTGAAAAACCTTACTTGCCTAGTAAACCCAATTTTGCTATAAGTCAACTCAAGATAGATTTATGGCTCTCAGATGCAGCTCTCTCGTGCTCTGGTTGCAAGCTCATTCAGTGCAATACTACGGTTCTTGAATCAACTTTATCGGCTGAAAGTATTTAATACTTGGCCAAAACAAGACGGTTTTTCTGCATGCCTTCATATATATGAAGATCCCTTTCATAGGCTAAATTTTATTAAAAATACAATACCAATAAAAACACATTTTGGAGGATTAACTTCTCCATTTTGGTTCAGAGACAATGCATATTCTAGGTGGAGAACGTTTAGCTTTCATTTTGTCCACAGCTTTTATGAAAGATTTTTCATCTTCTCCGCTTTTATCGGAAACTACATGACACGCTCTTATAGTGGCTCGTATATGCGATAAATAATTTTGGTCAATGCTCATCAATCTGATAGGCTACTGTCTCACTGTGTTATACCGAGAATGTGCCAAGGAGAGCGCCTTATACCTACCATATGTAGTAGAAAACTTGTTACCTAGCTTACTCAGACGTAGAACACGCGTTACGGAAGGGCACGCTATTGGAAAGGTGTTACTGCACAGATGCTCGTGTTACCGAGCAAACGTCGTGAAACACGCGTCAATGCTCATAGGTCGTGAAACACGCGCCAACGCTCATGCGTCATGAAACACGCGTCAACTTTAATACGTCGTGAAACACGCATTAACGGTCATATAAGGCGTGAACCACGCGTCAATGCTCAGATGTCATGAAACACGCGTCAACTTTAATACGTCATGAAACACGCGTCAGCGATCATACGTCGCATTGCGCCGATCATGGAGTGCATGCGTGTATTTTAGGTGAAGCGTATAGTGGAACAGCTCTGTTGTATACATAGTGGACGATAGCCTTAACCCTTACATCGTTACTGCTCATCGCTGCCTGCAGGTGCAGCTTCAATTGAAGCATGAGAGGACGAGTTACTCAATCACACTTCTACGATACGCCACTTTATCACGATCGAATTAATGAGCAGAAAATCAAACTGCATTTAGTTCTAATCCAGTAGTTCGAACGCGTGAGTACTGTGTGTGTGTTTTCTAAGTATATTGGGGTAAGTGAGTATATTGTGTTTCTTTATCGTTGTATTACATCATCTCTATAGAAGCAATGGATTAAATCGCATTTTGGCTCAATGTACGTATAAATTCCATTGCACAAGCAATTGACATGAAATACATCCTCAAACAAAACAAAATTTGCTTGCGATAACCCCATTAAATTCATGAAAATAATCTCAATCAATATATTCAATCATTCAATAGTAAAATCTTAATTTGGTTCATCCTACTTAATACGTATTTGGTTCATCGTATTTAAAACACTCAATCATCAATCATTGAATTCAAACATCGACTAGCATTATAGGAAGGACTAATTATAGGACTAGCACACTTGTATTATATTATACATACATTATATTATACAGTGTTAAACGCACCCATCTTGTAACCAACCCAGACAGAACACCTGGTCTCCTACGCTGGACAAAGTAGCTGCCGAGAACATAGGCTGTGAAATACATATTCATGAATGCACAGTCACTGCTGGAGGTTTCGGACGAAGCGTCGATCTTTAGAAGCGTCAATTTGAATAGAATGTCTGTGGCATGAAATTTTCAACATAACTGATAATAAAATTAGCAAACAGAGATGAGCAAGGATTTTTTCCCTATGCTTGTGTGGGAACGAGGTCAGTGCTTAACGACCGTCAAATCTAACTAAGGAAGAGACAGGTAGCATGTGGAGAATCGTTGTAACTGTTCGCTCAATAAGGAGCGAAACCTTCAATGCGTTCAAGCATGCGCAAGGACAAAATATGATGATGATGCGAGGAATTATATTTTATTGTGTTACCAAATTTGCGCACCGCGTTCTCGAGTAGTGTGGATGAAACGGAAAATTTCTTTATGAGAAAATAACAAGAAGAAAACTCGGGTGCATGCAGCTATACTGCAAATAATCCTTCCTGATGAAACAAACGTATATTTATTTCACTGATAATAAAAAAAATGGTTATTTGCAAATAATAAACCTGAGAAAAAACTGAGAGAAACTTTCCTGTTGCCAACTATAGACCTTGCCGTAGTTTCTCATTAAATTTGGGACTTGATATAATGCGTTCTGCGTAGCAGTTGCCTTGGATGTGTTTTTGAAGGCTTTACATCTAAGCCGCAAGCAAACTTTCAGAAGACAAGCGACGAGTTCAAGCAACAAAACGAGGGCAGCAGTTCTTTTGTGCGAGGCTCTAGAAGCGATGTTCATGTGCAGGATATTATCAAGCAGTAGGCGGCACTCGGTGGATCGAAAGCGGCTGGAAAATTCTCACCTTGAGCTATGTATTCGATGTCAAATCGAAATTGTTAAACCTATTTTCAATTTAATGTTAATTTTTCATTGTATGTCACTCGAAGAAAAGTTGAAGTTACATAGAACCGAGGAAAATATATTGAAAACAATTCGTATCCAATACATTTTCTCGTGTTGAATGTTATTGATGTTAGATGGCATTAAAGCGGTGTTCGGAGTGACGTTGCGGTTTTTCGTTTCGACGTGTCAGAATACAAATATTTTTTCCTATAGAAAATTTGTTGGCTCGTGAATAATGATGGCATGTTCTAAATGAGATCGCATGCAATAATCGATCGACAACTATGAAAAATGATATTTAATTATATATTATAGTAAAATTTCTGTGCTTGAGAATAACATGCATGGGTTCATATATTCGTTTGATTGCATGTGCGCAAGTGGTCTACGCACAAAGCATTGTCATGCCACGTATATAGCAAAGGAAGCCATCACTTTCACCAGCTATTAGTGAACTCCTTTCAAGTTGTACAATAGGACAACCTTCGGCTCGCTAACCTATAGCGCCCTCCGATATGTCTCTGCCGACGTGAAACGTTTATAACAAGAGATGACAATGGATGAGTCTCGTGATGTATGGCGCTTCTTTCTACATCAGTTGTATTCAGTGAGAAAAGTTGTTATAGGTCTCAGGCACACGTACAGCTTCTAAGTCCAAGATCTATGATAGTTTGTAAAATCCGGTCGTAATCTCAGGCACACTAGTCACTGCTAAGTTCCAGATCCTTAATATGATATGTAACCCCTTGGTAATCTGAGGCACTATACATTCGCTGCTAAGTTTCAGATCCAAAATATAATCAGAACCCGTGGCAATCTGAGAGACACTACAGTCACTGATAAGTTTCAGGTCAATTATACCAGTAGGATCAGTTCGTATGATCTGAGGAACACTACAGTCACTTTTAAGTCACAGATTCACAGATATATATTAGGATCTGTAATCAGGTCGTAATCTGAGGCACTCTTCAGTCAATGTATAGTCTGCAGCTACAAAAATTGGAATCTAATTGAAATAGTGTCGGAATTTTATTTTATTTTTCACTAAAGAATTCGTTGAAGAGATTAGGGCCCGCTTACCAAAATTTATCAATACTTGCAAATGCCAGAAAATCAACCAATACAGAAGCAATTTTTTAGGCAGCAATACATGATGCAGTTGCGTGTGTGAAGGCCGGTTTACGCAAACCGATCATCTTCTGCGCGTAGTCTTAAAACGGCAGTAAACTTGATTCTGTTCGTTTTTAAATATTAGAATTGTCTTGCCAACCCAATTCACGAACGTCTTCGTGGTCGTTACGGGATAAACCTTGTGAGTGCCCAAAGATTTCAGTGTTCGGTATTTGTCCGTGTGAACAGCGTGAATCGAGAGAAATCAAGCAGCTGCAGTTAACTGCATGAAACTTTATCAGATAGTCACTCGAATTCTTCACTTGGTGCAACTCACACGGCTGGTAGCAAGTAATTGAGATTAAATTTCACGAAATTTCAACATTTGATTTGATATAGACTCGTGCAGGATGCAATGCTGTGAAAGTTGAATTGAAAAACCAACAAAAACAGAAAGGGGATCTTTCCTACATGGTAGCGAATGCATTTCACAAATTGAAGCATTAAAAAAAAGTGTATGATCATTTGCGGCGAAAATATGCACAATAATACAAATTACGAGGCAGTTTCCACACCGTAGCACAAAACATCTACGCTCGTGAGGGCTCCAATATCTGTACAAATTGCACTACTACAGGGCACTGTTATATGCATTTTCAGTGTATTTTGTATCTCAGTCACTTGCATTTTATTATTTCAGTCGGGGATATTAGCATGATTGAAATTTAATTGTGCAGCGGAGTTCCGTACGAGCGTTGTAGGTTTGTTGGCATACTTTGGAATAATTTTTAGTCCTATCCTTCTATACAGGTTCAATTTCTTGTGTGATTGTAAATATGTACAGAAAAATTATGATAAATTGGGGAAGAGAGAGCAGATAAGCTCCATTCTTTTTGCAAGCATTTTTTTGCTCTTGTCAGTAAACGTAAACCAAGGTTTCGTTCCAACAATTGGTAACGTTTCCGTGTTGAAGAATTTCGTATAAATCGATTTCGTATAAAATAAAAAATCGATCCCATTAATTATCAGGAAGATAAATAATGAACTTTAATTTGCCAAAAAATTTATAAAGGCTTCACAAATAAATAAAGTATATATGACATGAACTCAACAAACGTTGTGAAAGAGCGAGCGATTTACTTATCGACGAAACTAGCAGCTCCTTGAAACAAGCAACGATCAATCAAGCTTTGAAGGCTAGAGCACAACGCACAAAAAAATATCCTTCGTGAACATCAGAAAAACTTACGTACAACATATGCCTCGTGAGTTGCGTAGTCATCGACGGCTTTGGCGCTCAGACTGTGCTGGTAATTTTTTTGTGCGAGTGTATTTTTAGCCATTATTTTCATAATTATTAGCGAAATAAATAATAATAATTACAACATTTGTTGATAAGAATAACTCAGTTATTTTGATTTTCATAGCTGAGTCGTAATGCATGATTTCCGGATCAGAAGGCTGATTCTAACATCACGTTGTGTTCTGTTAGATTAGATAGAATTTTTTTTTTTTCGAACTGTGAACCGCCGCGGGGAGGCAGTAACTAAATTGGATCATCGAATCTTTGGAATAAATTCCATAGAAAAAAAACATTACCATAATCACGGCACGCAGAAACAAGAGTTCTGATAAATTATAAAACTGAGATTTCTTCGGAAAAATTAGGAACGTGAATATTGTAGGTAAATTCGACCGTCCTCAAGCGCGAATACTCTGATCGAGCGAGCCATGCAGCCGCTCTTCCTTTTCACGCCAGCAGGCGGGCTTCCTTGAACGCTTCTTCCTTGCTTTTCAGGACTATAAAACTGCCAGCAAGGGCATATGTGTATAAATACTTTGAAGATGAATAATGATGATCCATTCGGCCATGAAACTCAATGATCATTGGAGAAAAAATTCCTCAAAAATGCCTCCGAGTTTGTGATAAGATAAGCCTTGTGGTGGAGAGATAATCACGATTTCCTTGTCTTCGGGATAAGTTTTGCTTCCAGGAAAATGTCTAGAAATTGATCCGAATTTTCAAAATGCTGAAATAAACCAAAAAAAAAACAATTATGATAAATTATAAGAGAACATTGAAATACACGAACTTAAAATGCTCGTAAGAATTGCACAATTACACAGCAGGAGATTATAGCCGAGTCTGAATTCCTGATAGAAAAAGTTTCACTTTTTAGTCTATGCAGGAACGTACGTTCCGAACAAATAATATCTCCGAAGTAAATTTAGAATGCCAAATAATTGACAAAAATCAAAGAGTCATTCTAAAATACAAAAATAAAAATGTCTTTCCTTCTTGGAACCGTGCAGGGCTCCAAATATAAACGAACGATGCAAGCAGCGGACATCTCATCGGCTTGCGAGCGGAGAATTAGGAACACATGTTTATGATAATATCTGCTAATAATATTCGAAGTGATTTAATGATCTGAATGTCGAGTGTACCTTGGGAATGTAAGCAGATTTCAGCAGCTAATCAAGCGACCTGATTATGCGGCTTGTAACTGCTAATGAAAAGATCTTTTATTACTGGCGAACAACAATCGAATTTAATATATTCTATTTAGTGGTGACCATGTGATATTATAATGACATTTCACTAAATCTTTATTTGAATGGATAATCCAGCGACGTTTTCATTTTCCAGGGAGCCTTTGTGGTGGGGAAAGGACATTCACTTGCATATATATAGAGAGATTCCCATGAATAGATTTGTTTCTCTATGCACGCTAATGAAGAAGTTCTTCTGTTGTTGATGCACGAGGAAATTATCACCAGAGCTACAGGCATTTACAGGAGTGCCAAGGATTATCTGAACATTGAAGCTGTGATAAAAGCTTTTATTATTATCATAGGTAGATCTTCAAAGTAATGAATGAATAGATGCTGGGCCCGAATACGATGGAGGAATTGTGGGGATATGATAAGGATCCTGTCAATAAAATTATAATACTTAAAGAATTCTCCCACAAACATGGGGTGAGACATAGATTTGAAACTTACGACGAGTCAGGGTGCTTGATATGTTTTCACATGCAGCGAGTATAAAGATTGACAAGGAACATTATCAGGATACGAAGAAGCAGCAGGAGGCAGGATTCTTATCCTATCGCTGCTCCAGATCCTGCAAAGTGAAGGACACGCGATAGTTCGTCAGGAATGCCGTCTGCCAGCTAACATAATGCAATCCTTATCTCAGCCTCAGCCTGACTGCAGCTCTTCAGTCAAAACTATGCGTAATTTAAGGCCACTGTCATAACAGAGGAGTTAAGATGACGCTCAGAGCTCAAGGTTGAAAATGCCTTCAGACTTTCAAACGGCACTTATATGTTAACGAATGAATCACGATGAATTTACTGGTTCAGGTTGCAAAACAAATTGAAATTTAAGAATTAATTATTAATTTAAATAGTTGCGAATATTTAAGATAGTCAGGTTTGGAAAGCCATCGAAGGTATAAATTCAAGGAAAAACATTTCAGATTCTTGAAATTACCCACTAAGCAATTCTAAATTACAACACGTAGCAAATAATATTTTAAGACATAATTCAAGTTCAAAATTGAATGCCTTGTGGATTTTTGGATAATTCAATATTCCTCTGAAACTCTGGTTTGTATAAAAAATTCAGGATAAGCAACAAAAAAATTAAACATAAGCGTCACAACCATAAATATTCGTGTAAAAGTGTATGATTTTTTTTAATTAGAAAGTGAATGAAGCCGCATGCACTCCCGGGCACTGGGCACTGTGCAGTGTGCATTGCATGTGCTATTTTGGTGGTCTATTGTAGTGTAACTTTTCTGACGCATCTTTCTTCACTGTAAGCGTGCCATAATACAGTACATGTATTCCGATGGTTGAACGGTCGTAATAAGTCAGGGGTAACTTATTAATGCACAGTCATCGTTATCAGTGGCATCAATATTTACGTAACGAAATACATGATGAATCTCTTATGAAAAGGAGCCAGAAGTAATAATAATTATAATTATTAATAATAATGAATATTGATTTCAGCTTTGATTATGCCTAACTAATTGGCCTTATTGCATACATTGCTTCTTAACCACCTTGCCGATTTCGACAAGATTTGCATTTTCATGACTAGTTGGAGGTTTCGAACCAAAAACTCGGTCTATCAATCTTGGTGATCAAAACCACATTATCACCACATTATTTGTCTAATTCAAGCTCCTATGAAATGAACAAAATAATCATGTTAAGAATATATTGTAGCAATATTTTACACGATGGAAATCTAATTTAACTTATCCATGTTCCGGCAATAAATCTCTCTTGAGAACACAAATCAATCAAGCTGCTCTGCATGAGTCGAGATGAGAGATAAAATTTCGACCTTCGCTGCATGATCATGGCCGGCAAATTGATTGAATACTTCAATCATTTCCCAGAACTGCTGGGCCTTGGCCGAGTATCAATAAACGTCGTGGTTCAGCCCTGAATTTGATTACACAGCTAAATTTCAATCGATTTAATTTTGCGTTTAATTTAAACGAAAAATTTCCTTCACCGGAACCCGAAGTAACTCGTCTTTTGATATCATCGGGCATTAAATTTTACCGCAAAACTTGATTAGTTGACTTACTCAAATAATCCACGCTGTATCGACAAGTGCATCCCGCACTGTTCCGATTCAATACGCGCACTCTAAACCCTATGTGTTTATTTGGCTGTGAGGGAAAATCAGCGAGTGAGAGTTGCGTGCAATGTGAACCGCAGTTCGTGAGTGCCGGCGCTATAGCGCATTCATGCATAGGCTCGCCTCGACATCGTGCGACATGCACTTATACAAACAAGCAGCTTTTTGTTCACTCATGCACAGACTCCAGGCTATTGTACCGGAACAATATTAAGGTCTAGGGCGGCGGTCTTGACTGTTGCCAACACAAATGCCAGGAAGATTACAGGCTTATATCTGAGCTCTAAAATATGTGCTAACATACATTCAATGTCATCTATATGCATACGATTACGTGTAATTGGCTAGATTACCAGCAGCGTGCGTCATGAACAAGGACGTAGCTCATGCTCGAATTCATGCATCGTGAAGTTCAGAGCCGTGAAGCTAGCGTTAGATCCAAAGGTCGGAGACTGACACGCCGGCTTTAGTAATAAAATGTTAGTAGTAATAAAATGTAGTAATAAAATGTTAAAGCGATGGTATCTCACCGTCAGTTAAAAGCCACGCTCCGTGGTCTGTCTGGGCCATCTCGAACAAATTAAACTCATTCAAGAAATTTTTTCAATCGTCACTGTGGTGTAAGATATATAAAGATATTATCAGAAAATTTCTTGGATAATAAAGCAGATTGGATATTTGTACGGAATTGGTAACGAATCATTGCGAGAAAGTTTTGTACTTTTTACAACATTTCTCTTTAACTTCACTTCTTGTTGTCTGCTACAAATCTTATAATCAATATTTAACACACTTCTACCTTTCCAATCGATCTGAAATTTTGCACACTTGCGTATAGTCGGAGACAATGCATGAATCAATGGACAGAATAAATAATTTTGAAATTTTTTATATAAAAAATGTAAAAATTATTTTTTTTTAATATTTGAAAAATTAGAAATTAATTGTACAGGTGTAGCATCGACGACACTGGATTCTTTAAAAGTGTTGTCTTTAAAAAGTAATTTTTAAGCGCATATTATTATAAGAATATTGCATCACAAGAAGGCAAATGCGAATATATATGAACACATTCCGGATCTTGCAGATGAAAGAATCATTTCGGCAAAACATTCATTAGGATTTTGAAGTTAGTCTAGCGCATATAAAGTAATATTAAAATTATCTTTTGGAATTTATCTATTTTATTTTCGACTCACAACCAAGGAATTTATACCTGCGCAGCCGCGAGCGTATTTCAGAGAATTCATTTATTCAAAGTTATTCATTTGGTATTCATTCTCACGGAAGTAGGAGTATGAAGAATGCGGCACCACATGACGTTATTCATGACAATCTTGGCGATTGTACCTTACATCTTGACAGTGTCTGTATCTTTCTAGGAGTGTCAGTCGTTCAATTAAACTTAAACGTTAAATTGTAAGAACAAGACTAATAATTTTTCATAACATTTATAACGAATACAAACGAGACTATTTCGGTTCTTGACAGTAACTAATCATTTCCTGGAAGTCATTCAATTAGATTCTCACGAAACATGGCAGAGGAGACGACCTCGCTCGCGACGATTGATTTACGATAGTTGCAAATGATGGCGGAGTGTACTAGACGACCTCACTCTCGCTCTTGTGTCGACTCATGCCTTGTTACGCTACATTACTCTGCAAGGCGCCCCATACAATTGCTTCAACGAGCCCTTTTGTCACGCGATAATAGCTCTTATAACTAATTATATAATCCTTGAGGTTCCAGACCATCGTTCAAAAAATTTCAAAATCGTTTACAACTTGTATTTTTATTCGAAGTATCAATCATGCGAGTTAATTACCATAATTAAAATACCGTGCTGCTTTGTCATGACAACAAATACGCATTTTCTTTATCTCATTGTGGTTTATAAATATCCAGCGTTAATTGGCTTTCCAATAGCTAAAATGAACGGCTTATCAACGATCTTTCAGGAGATTTGGCAATGTTGTGTCCACAGTAAAATGTTTGCGACTTATTTTCTCGTCTTAAGACAATAAAGTTGTGAGAAAAAATTATCGTATTCTTTACAAATTTGCGACAAAAACTCCTGCGTATTTGAACTACATCGCGTGAAAGGTAAATATAAAAATGATCGTTTGTTAAGCTTGAGGTATGCAACGTGGACCGAGGTGATGCCTGGGGCTAATGATGATCTATCATGTTCATCCTGTCGAATGGGTGATGATATAACATGTTAATTCATATAGGATCACATTCATGAATTAAACTGTCACATGGCCAGTGAATTACACAATCACAATAATGTAGTGTTGTCAGTATTGAAGAATATTTCATGTTTGATCTGTGGCCGAATTCATTCATCACAGTTTCCGTAGCTAGCTGGCCATAGCCATATGGTTTTCACCATAAGCCCGCTGCCACAATCTAGCTGTTCTCAACCACCCGTCATCTCGCCGATTTGACCATAATTTATACAAATTATTTCAGTCTCGAATATATAATTTGCCACTCTATTATTGGTGATCTAAACAATTCGGCCGCCTGGCAACATAGAATCGATCACGCAGCTCATAGAAAGAGATGTTCTTAGGTGACTCATAGTCAGCATGAAACTGGCTAATAATAATCATGACTGTTTAAGGTCGGCCACAACCAATTCTAATATAACGTATAACTGTGTGACGTATTTCACCCTCGGTTCCGGCTCCGCAATGCGCCCGGCTCTGACTAACGCGTCACAGCTGTGACTCAGCGGACAGAGCTGCCTCTTGCCTGCAAGTTTCCGCACTCCAGACAAAAGCAATACGAAGCTCAAAACGGGTATTAAATGTTTTATGGTTTTGTGGTCTGACAATATTTCAACATACATAGCTTTGGAGGTATATTTGTGACTATATATAGAATCGTTGCACCTAATGTTTCCTTGACGATCGCCTTAAATCTTGTCTGACTACAGTACTCGATTGTATAGGTCGTCAATTTCTATTTTGAGTTTCATATCGATTTTGTACATGTGGTATCACGAGAAATGCTCGCATAATTCAATAGAAATAATATAACTTCAACGAAGCTTAAATAACAAAAAGTTTGCTGTTTACAATCATTAGCAACATGAAACTGATAGCATTATTCATTTGAACAACATTAAGATTGTTGGTTCAAGTTCGCTCCAATCCACGGTCGCAGTACACTTAGTCGGGCATATGTAGCTTTCATGGTGGTTGAAGCCCAACTTCAATGGAAAAAAATTACTCCCAATATATTTAGCTAAATAATTACTAAATAGTCTTTTATTCTCTCTATTTACAATGCACTTGCTTCCTCTCATGAAAGCCGCGTGAACTTTGGCGAGATTTTTCTTGTCCCATAATTCATCGTTCATCGTACTTCAAATGCAGGATCTTTTATTCTCTGCTTCTTTTGTCTCTACTATTGCGTCCTTCAGGAAAGTACAAGTTGGTCTTTTTTGACAAGCTTGACATCTTTGTTTCGGCAGGCGTCATGCGGCGTGATTTTTAATTAACGTCAGGGGCTGAACTCTGACCTTTAAATTGGCAAGCCTGGCCTGTAAAGTCAATTTAGACGCGCGAGATTTCCTTCGTCAAAACTTCGCTGTTTAAACGCAAAATACAATTCATTTCTAGCATCTATCATGCAGCATGCAGGATTGCAAGACTTAGTATGGCAAGTTTCATGTGATGAACGTGACACTAAATGCTAATATTAATGAGTTTTGCTCCCGGTGAATATTCGAATGAATTACTACTGACAGAGACAAGAAAGTATCTAGCAAAAAAGATACATGTCCGGGCCAAAATATAGTTTTACTGAAAATATATATATATATATATAAGATCATGATTGTGGCATCGAAATTTCGATGAAACGTTCGAACATCTCAACATAAATAACCACGAGGTTGACAGCAATGCCCTCGGCACGACGAATTTAAAAATTGCAATTACTTGCGGCTGAAGAAACCACAATTGGAGGTAAGTCTTGTAAGAGGGTCTTAGGAGGAATCTCAACGTTCTTTCGCATAGGCTTTTACTTCGAATTTCATAAATTTATTCGACATTTTGAGTACTAAATCATAGACAGAGACGGCAGGTGAAAGTCAAATAAACATTGATGCATGTCAGTCATGGTATTCATAGAAAATTATGTCATAATTATGGCGGTGTAACATCTTGTCATCTCAAATTAAATTTAAGAGTCGGTAACCATGTACCGTAATCTATAACAGCTAATGTGCGTAAGTTTCATTCACTGTAAAAAATTCTCACTGTAAAAAGTCTCACAGTAAAAAGTCTCACTGTAAAAAGTCTCACAGTAAAAAGTCTCACTGTAAAAAGTCTCACTGTAAAAAGTCTTCAATATTATATTTGATATATGTATGAAGTTTTGAATAATACGACCAGTAAGCGCTTTGATGAATACCATAGCGTCCATCACGCTGCAGTGCCGCTTTAGGTGCGGTGATGGCGGTACGAAGGCTTCAACTGTCACGCATGCACTACAAGGAATCAATCAGACCGTGGCAGACAAAACGAGAGTGAAAACGATCATCTTCCGGAAATATGAACATAGTCTACGCTAATCTACTTCACAACTCAAATTTCTCAAGAATCCGAGTCAGTAATTTAGGATTATAGCGCATGCAAAATGATAGTGAAGTTCCGATAGTGGAGGAACAGCCTTCAGTGCAAACGTCGAAAAGATATTATGAACTTTTTTGACTTCATGCATTAAAAATAAGAATTTTTCTACAGTTTTGCAAAAAGAACTATTTGCTGAGTATTTTCTGGTAATGAGACCAGATCAAACATCTATTTTCATAACCATTGGGTTTAATAAAATACACTTAATTGTAGTCTAATCTACTCAAAGTCAGATAAACTGGAAAATCGACATTGAGATATCTCCTAAAGGCTAGTTGCACGTCGACTTCCTATATTGCTACAGGCGATTACTTCCAAGGGGAAAAGTACACACACGTGTTGTACTCGCAGAATTTAGAGGCAAGAAGCAGCTGTTCGAGGACCTGGAGAAGAAATGTCAGAGTCCCATAAGGTCGAGCGAGGAAGTGCATATGGATGACAAAAACAAGCCTAGCTCTTTCAGGGCTTCTGCTTAGCACAAGGTCGACTTTGGCCCCCAGACGGCAGTGCGAGAAACCCGTCCGAAAACCAGAGACTTCTACACATAGCGTATGGAAGATGGAGGCTGAATTAATCCTTAAAAAATTTTCTTTTCAAAAGAAATGTACAAAAAATGGTTATATTTAAAATAATCCACTGGAAAACAGTAAATTCTCTATTAATTTAAGCCTAGAAAAACGACGTAATCAATTCATCTGAAAACAATGGCCTTATAAGATAAATGATGGCTTATTTTGATTAAAAAAACTTCAACGAACGAAACGCATCCTGAAATGATAACTGTAAACTGACCATCAGACGGCAAGTGATGGTATAACCATTGAAATTTGAAATCCATTAGTTAAAGCTAATACGTTCGTTCACTTCCGTATAATGGCAATGACTCGCTGTTCATTACTCAAAACTACAGATATAATACAAGGTAACATATTCAAATGAAATTTTCCAGAATAAATGAGATGATTTGACAGATTTTTCAAACTTCATAAATAAATCTCCGCAGTAGACCCGACACAGAGTGGTTGATAGCAGATAAATTAAATAGTTAATGATGATGCACACGTGAGGATAATATAGCAGATTAATAAAAATTTTACCGCTTGCTCGTGACCTGAAGAAGAAATAAATCTTCCCTCTAGCCCGAGGACAAGCGATGATGGGTAACACATCATCCGCTAATTAGACAGAGCGTTATTATGGCCTTAAAGAGACACGCCTGTCGTAACATTATGACCTTACAGGACGACATGGCGAGGGGCACGCCTCATGGAACATTATGGTCTGCTCCATCTCATGTGCGTGTGATGTGTACGTCACCACCCGCATAAACTAAAGTCTATGATATTCAGCCACGGATGTCGGGTCACAAGGGTTAAGTTTTCATTTGGGCGTCAGGGTTAAGTTCTTGCATGGGCGGCAACAACCCCAAGGCAACAGGGATGCATGGTGCATCAGAACGGCGTTACGCATGGCACGCAATGAATGGCGTTTTGATTCACGATTTACACAGTTCATTCTTGTGTCGCATAACTTAAAACACGGAGAAAATTCCGATAGATAGACGTCAATCTTCAGGATACGAGATGTGCTTTTTGAAGATGAAAAACTTATACTTCATTATTATTTAGAATCAACTCTGACCGTTTCCCGATGATACACTGACCGCTGATAAACCACCCATGATTTTAATTTTTCATGAGGAGCGCACGCTTACGTTGGAATATACGCCATGACCGTGACCTAGCTGGCAACGAACGAAGTCTTCATTCAAGGAGAACTTAAGTGAAGAACTCCTAAAGATGCATGAGCTTATTATGCCCTCCACCTTCATGGGAACTCGTCTCTTCCATTCAGATGAACAATGGGATAAAATTTACCATAGCTGGGGCCCGGCGAGAAGCTAGACAAGAAATGAGCTCGACCTCACTTGTATCGACGCCAGGGTCGGCCTTCGATCGTGCATCGAAAACAGGATACAAGGATTTTTATTTTGACTTCGGCATCGGAAACAGGACAATAAAAATCGCAGCTTCTTCGTTGCCACTTCAAAAGGTTTCAAAGAGCACCATGTGAGGTTTTGCTCATGTGGCGCTCCTGTATTACTTAACTTTTTTAATGATTCTAATTTCATTTCATATTAAATTAATTTCTTATCTTAAATTTTTTTAACAAAGATATTAGATATATCTTCTTGAGCGGTCGACGATACAAGTAATCAAGACCGTCTCTTCTCATCTGCCGAGGACGATGGAAATCCGTGAGCTAAAATCGCATTTGTAAAAAGAAATAGAAGGATTCCCGAACAAGCGGCTGTGTCCATCACAATTCAAAAATCGAATAACAATGACCAGCACAAGCGAGAACATATTGAGCTTCGAAGCCAACAACTTCATTGCAGTACCCAAGGAAATATAAGTCAAGCAGACATCATAGTAACCAAAACTTCGTGCTTCACGCTTATTTTGAGTAACCAATTATTAAAGACATGAATCAAAGTCATATGACTTTCTAAGTATCTCCTATGCCCCAACACGAGAAGCAAAGTGAAATGTTCCAAGAATCAACGATTGGAAACGAACAAATTGACGAGGAGACGGCCCACAAAAATTGAAAACGAATAAATTTGTGAGGCAATTTTTCGAGCAAAATATATGTCATAACCCATTATTGACAGTCTCTGGCCCATGCATAAGACGATCGTGTGAAGATCATCAGACTTCGATCGTTGTCAATGATGGATGTCCGCCCGACTCGCGCACGATGTGTTTTCTCCTTTTATTGCGAGCACGATTACCGAGCATCAAGAACTAGATTTATTAAGCGTGAAACGTTATAATGTGAGATGAGGATGCAGAGAACAAGCAGGACTGCATTGAGCTACAGTCGATTGCTCTGATCTAGCGGCGTCTAATACTCAGTTTCGAATTTTGCCCGACCTCGCTGCACACTTAGTAAGTCCGAAATAGTTCGCGAGGTGCTAAAAAATACTTTACGAGAATTGATCCATTGTGATGCAGATCTAATGCCTTCAAAAAGGAAAAGATTCATAGCTGTAAATTCATGGAGTCCCGCAGGTACAACTAGAGTTCAAAGAAACAGATGATTTTAAAAATAGTTGATTCAGAAAAATTGATCTACGTACAGCCAATAAAAGCAACCTTATTGCAGGAGTTCAAATCACGTGAACCGCTTGTGCAGGAAGACAACGGTGCAGGAACATATAACAGGAAGCTTTAGTGGAAGTCCATCAAAGGATGAGGTGCCACTTCAAGCACGTCTCCTTGCAGTGATGAGTGGCCACTTCAAGCACGTCTCCTTGCAGTGATGAGTGGCCACTTCAAGCACGTCTCCTTGAATTCAAGTACCTAAAATCCTTATTCTGAGGTGGTTCCCGAAGGTGACAATAGAATCGCTGTTTATATTGCTCATTTCGTTACTTTGGTCCCGCTTCAAAGACTGTTGCTATGGAGTTGACAGTTTTGTTCTCTAAATGCCTCCCAAATGTAAATCTTCATACACTGCTGGTGAATAATTTTAAAATTAGTAATTTTTTCAAGTATAAAGATACACTCCCTGTTATTAGGCAATCGTACCTAGCTTATCAATGTGGGTGTGCGTAGTGCGCATCTGCGTATATGTCGGTTTGACATCGCGCAATTTCTATATAGTAAGCTGGCGGAGCATAAAAGCAGGAGTTATAGAACAGGAAACCTGCTTGCGCATCCCCCTCATTCAGCTGTACGAGTTCATGCCGAGCAGTGCAACGTCCCGGTGTCCAATAGTGATTTTTAGATTTTTAGCCTCCTCAACCGGTATTTCTGACCTGCGAATTTTCGAATCATTGTACATTTTTAAACAGAAGCCAAGTTGGAATGCCTACAACAGTTCCTATCCCCTCGAAATTGTAAATAGATTGATTTATATGCATATATTTACTTCATTTTTATATTTTCATTTAACGATTTAGGTTTTATTTCCTCAATATGAATTTGAGTTTACTAATTGTTTGTTCTTGTGTTCTAGGTTTTTGTATTGACAATGGAGCTGGACTCCGGAGCGTTTTCTCTCATTGGAAATGGTGAATTTTTCGTCTGTTTACTTTGCTTTTAGGTGCTTGATATTCAGAATTAGTGACCAATTCCAGTGCTTCAACATTGGGACCTCATCTATGCACAACGAGTAGAAGCTTCATTGTCAATTCCATCGTGCAAAGCCTTGCCTACGAGGCTGTAATTCTTACATTTGCAAGGTAGCTTGGATCCGGGAGGAGGGTATCTTGAATGTAAATGATATACAATTATATCTTGCTTTTCTCAAAGAGAAATAATAATTTCTTGATTTCTTAGATGGCTAACAATATGCATTTTATAGTGAATAAGATCTATATACTCAACATCATCACATTCACATGAATTAACTGAATATTCAGACCAACTAAACCCGATTGATGTACTTAATTCTAGTCTAGCGGTAGCAAGATCATCAATAATTTGAGCTGTATTGACCACGTCATGGGCAACTCATGCACTGCGTGTCTGTGATTCTCACCAGTAATACGATGCAAGCCGGACACTGCCTGGACAAAGTTCAAGGCGATGTTTACGGACGAGTGTAGATGTTCCCTCAGTCGCGCTTCTATTGAAGACCAGCGAGTCATTTTGAGCGTCGATTTCAGGTAGAAATCAGAATAATTTCAGGTAGAATTGTTATTAAAGTGTATCTGGAATTTTAAAAAAGGGAGTAAAACCTCAAATATCTTTTTTTAAGACCCTAAAAATTAGAAAATAATCGTAAAATTTATGAATCTAGGGATAAGCGAATCTATGGGTTTACGCAAAGTATATTTCACTATTTACTAATTTACTTTAGTGTTCTTCCCCTTTTCCTCGTTTCTTCAAACTCAATTCCTCTTTTATTCTTTCCTACTACGCGTCACTGCATTTTTCCATGTTCGTGTACCATTAATTGTTCTTATTTAGTTCAAAATTTCCTTAATTTTCCAGAGTTCCTTTTTAGCGCATTTTCTCATTTATGGAAAAAATGCACTATTGTGCTCGCCATGTCCGTCTGCCTGTCTGTCCGTCCGTCTGTCCGTCCGTCCGTGACCTCAAGTTTTCGTCGACGAGAAAATGTGCTCTATGTCACTCACTGCAGTGAGTACTGAGTTATATTTTTTCCGATTTTGTTTGGTGAAGGCTTAAAGTAATTGTTGACGCTCGTATATGAGCTTTCTTAGACATTGACGTAACTTGAAACTATTGTTGATTTTCATGTTCACGAACAAATAAAATCGCTACAAAAGTCATAGACTTGATAATTAACTGCGGTAATTATAACTGTAAGAAAGTCACACAAATCATATTTAAAGCACGGTTTCCGACTTAATTTTCCAAGAACTCAATTTCGATGCAGCGGACCAAGTATAGTCCGAATTTAAGTGTCAAAGAGGAAAATTTTAAATATAAAACACAGCAACTAAATAAATTTCATTACATTGAATCCTTTTTCTATTGTGTTTCTTCCATAGATAATATTCGTCTCTTCCTCCTTCACTTTTTCGAGATGTTTTTTTGCATCAGCATTTTTTTAGCTACAAGGTCGGCACAGCTTCTGGCGCAATGAAGCGTATACAGCCAGCAGGTACCGCTGCAAAACAAGCGTCTCGTAGCTATACGAGGGCTATAAAAAGTTCTATAATACTAAGTTTTGATTCAAACAGTTAAATAGAACCTTAGAATGAAATTACTTAAATTAATTGATATATAATCAAGACTTGTTGCCACCAGGTTCAAAAGCATAGCAGAGTCGGTCAACACCTGCCATCAAAAGACTGGGCTCCGAATTTGCGATCTTCGTTTGAGATCTAAATTCGTGATTAAAATATCCAATTGCTGACGTGAATCCTAAACTTCTAACACATAGATGGTAGTTCATCAGAAAATACAAGAGTACAAAGGAAAGCATTGCTAGTAAACTGTAAATTGGCTGACAAAATAGTCATGTAAAATTTATTTGCAGAGCATAAGGGGTATGTTATTATACGAGGCATACACGTAAGAAGTAATATAATTTAAGATTGTTTGCGATATTATTTTTTGCAACAGCGTAAAGTATTTTACAATTTCAGGACAAGATACTTTAATATGTGCTCGCTATGAAAAAATATGCATAAATACAATAGCGTATCAAACTGTACCTCTAGGTTTAATGCATTGCCAATCGCTTAAATGTGAAAAGGAAATAAAAATGTTCATGCCGATGAGCTACATCTTTGCAGTACGTCTAAATTGTTCTCTAATCTATATCACATTACTTGGAAATGAATATTGCATTAAACGTGCTTTAATAGATTGAGCAAATAACTTCCTTCTACGTCAATGACGGCCGCTTTATCTCATTCAAACTTATGGGCCTGTATGCCTTCAAGTCAGGCAAGTTAGCGATTCTTTTTAGACTAGGATACTTTACACAGATAAATCTACGATGGTCTTGGACCAATTATTGTACCCAAAGGATTTGCTACGTGCGCCTCTGTTGCTTACCACAAGCAATAAATATTTTTTGCTGGAGTGACTTCAGCTCACCCAAGCTCTAATTGACGTTGTTCTGATTCTTTAATCTGCCTATAGGATTGTTTGAACACCGTTTGTATGTAATTATAGGCTTATTTGAATACCGTTTGTGGGTAATTATATGCTTGTTTGAACACCGTTTGTGTTTATTTATTTTATTATTTTTTTTAATGCTGTTTGCACCGCGCAGACTACTGTTAATTTAAAAGAAAAGAAACACATTCAGTAGGAGCAGCAACATGATGTGTGCAATAACCTCAATAATTGTAAAAATCTCAATTGTCGAAATGAAGTCGGATTAGAGGCACGATTTTTGCAGAGAGAGTAATGCTTCGAAATTTCAAGGCTTTTGGTCTGAATTCAACGGCTTCTTTGATCCGAAGACCATCCTTCAAGAGCGGCGACGCAATCTCTTCCGTGGTACGAACTTATCCTTGGCTGGCTGGAGTGGGGCAGCAGCACTTGACGATAATGAGCCTCTGAAGACGAGCATTACCGGAGCTTCTTGCCGCCCCAGGCCTCTTGCCATCGTGACGCGCGTAACGAGTTCTCGAGGCTCAAGGCTGAGGCGCCCGGCCGGAAGAATTCCTGAGGAGCTCCCATGCACATGGCGCGCTGATGCCTTCCTCGATCTTACAGATGTAGTTCTTAGCTTTGATGTGCTTATAAATACACTGTACTACAATTATTAAGATTCTATAGTTAAATTATCATTCTTAATATCCGGTTTACATTTCTTAATGCAGCAATACTCCTTATTCTGCAGCTGTTGCTTCGAACAGCATTGCTGCTTATGGCTGTTGCTGCAGCCGCAGCTGTCACTCTATGCCTCCTTGTGCCCTCTAAGGTAACATGGGAAGCCACTAAGTGCCTCATTGCTTGTATGGATACAAAGAGCGCGTCGATTCAACCAGTCAACGTGAGATATCGCAGAGCTGGATTTAATGAACAGTTACTGACAGATTAAAGTCGCTTGCTGCTCTGTTGGCTTGAAAAACTGCCACATGTTTTACAACTGCATACAACTTCGGAGTAAATTTAAATTACAGTATATATCGACAGATTATCTACAGCTGTAACGCTGTAGAAACTATATTTTTTAAGCGACTAAAATTTCGATTTATTTCCGCTTTCTAAGCACTCCTTTTCTACTGTTCAAATTTGGGAGTCAATAGTTTCCGGGCATGCTCCAAAAATTTGTGTCAATAGTTACCGGGCTCCAAAGCTGACGGAGTCTATATTTTTATCAACCACTGTATGCTTATTACAACTGAAAAATATTTTGCGAACGGTTACTTTATTTTAAGAAGTATAACGCGTTATATCTTCTAACATGCATTTATTGTTGGTTTTGTTTCTAACAACTTGTTCTACATGATTTACTGCACATCATCGGGAAGATGATTAACAAGGGTAAATTAAAAAATTAGAAACCTAAACAAGAGTCATTACACCATACAATAGTATTACAGTCGAGTACAATGCTGCAGAAATAATTCTCTAATTGATGACGAGCAAACAGTGTCATACAGTCATCCTGTGACCAGTGTCCTCCAAGCGTATTGTATGTTAAGGTTCAAGGGAACTTCACCGCGCTTATCCCAAATATTAAATGCTCTCGACTGTCGAATAGATCCGCCTCATCGCCGGATGCGTACAAAATGTGGAATGATGATTATAATGATGATGTCATTCTATTGTGTCATTTCATTATTCACAAAGTTCTATAGTTTCGAGGGATTAAGATTGTAGAATTTTGCAGCTCGAGATTATTTATCGCTATTGCTTTCGTCTAATATTGATCTACGAAGATATACAACGATCAGGCGGAAATGTTTGCACGATGTCGAGGAGCAAGATTTGATTCTCTATCTAGCATCTTCAGTTGAAAATACGGAGCTTAATAGTCTTCGGATTATTTTTAATATGAAACTATAACCGCTGCAATGGAAAGTCAATAGTCCCACTGAAGTCGAGCGATAGAAGAAAATTTAAAAGACTGAATATTAAAGAAAACCAAATAATATATATTCACTAAATATTAGGAATAAAATATATTCAAAACCTATAAACTACTAAAGCATATAATAAATTCAATTGAATCACAAGAAATGCCCTTAGGACGCAAACAAAAACTTTGTTGGAATTATATAAAGAGCGATATCGCAGAACATATTTTAGAAAATATCAAAAGGAAGAGCAGAAGTCAGCTAGCAAATCAATCTAATTAACGCGTAGCGAGAATTTACGCGTTCGAATAGTAAGATATATTCCTGAGATGAGCGTGAGAGAGCTCGTTGGAGCGTGGCAAGTGCGGCCACTGCAGAGTAGCCTTCATGATAGATTATTGTAATGATGTGAACTGCAGAGAAATGATGTGAATGATGTAGAGAGATGATGTGAATGATGCAGAGAGATGATGTGAATGATGCAGGGCAATAAAGTGAATGCTGCGAAATGATGTAAATGCAGAGAAATGATGAAGGAAAATAAAGTAAATGCAGGGAAATGATACGGGGAAATTATGTAAATGACGCAAGGGAATGATTTAATTGATGTAAACTGCAGGGAAATTATGTAAATTTAAATCTTGTAACCTACAGCGTTGCCATCCTAATGGTCGGCCTGTGCAAGGAGACTTCAATGAAGTCATTGCGAGCCACAAAACGCAATGCCGGAAGAAGAGCTCCTCGATCGTATGAACGGAGGTCAAACGAGCGATCATCTATAATGGATTTTCGTAAAAAAATCCCGATAATTTTTACCGCATCGCACGGTCCCGCATTGCGCGACTGACAAAATGTCACATTTTGGAACAGAAGCCTCGTTGGTGCAAGCATTGCGGCTTCAAAACAAATCACGTAATTATATGATGACAGGTTTTAATTAGATAATTAGATCAATTATCAGTATGGATAAATATATTTGGAAAAAATTGAACAATGAACAAGATTTTGCATACAAACTAATAAACATATCAACCTTCTTTTAAAATGAATTATTCACATGGAACGTAATTACATAAGAGTTTAAATTTAATAACTATTGCTAAAATTTTTAAATGGGACATTACACTCGGTCACTCGAAATAATTATCAGTATTATTAGGCTAGCTGGTAGCGAAAATTTCGGGATAAATAAAATTAAAGTCACGTCCAAGATTCTCCTAGTCCAGTGAATGGAAAGCCTAGACTTTAGATTGGAAAGGCACGATTATTAATATTTTCTGACACGATGAAATTCTGAGCTGCTCGAAGGCATTCATTGCGGTGTCGATTCCATTCATCTTCATGATCGCTATCGCCACGATTTTCTTGCTCAGGCCTAAATGCATAATTTGATTCGCATCATAATTGGCATTTAAGCGAGCAATCATCATTGCGCACCCTCTGAAATTGATTGAAATTGTTCAAATCTTCACCGCAGATGTCGAGCCGAAGAATCAATTTGCAGCATCGTCGAGTATGCATTGCATTTTGGCCGACCGATGACGGGCCAACAGTCGCTGGGCGCCGATTTGGCTTTATATTTCAATAGGGTTCAAACTGATATCGAGGCTTTCATGTTTAACAGCTATTGAGGTTAGCCCAGATCATTAACATGTTGAATGAATGCTCACAACACTGCTTGAACATCCCTTAAGGAAGTCCATAAAAGCTCAATACAGGTCACGTCTATGGAAGACGCGAATAACACTTCGATGTCGGTCTCTACATTTAAGCCGTCATTGCATGACATCGCTCAGTCGCGCCAAGGATGCTGGCCCAATCCATTCAGTTCAAAGATCATCATTTGCCATCGTTATGATAATTTCATCGTTAGCGGCTTTTTTATGGCATAAATACCAGCTTCATGAAGGGAGTGAAACTAAAATGTGAATTATACGAATTCTATTATTCTTGGCTGGGTTAAAATGGAATGAATGCGATGTTCGATGCTGTAACCTGTCGAAGAATATTCATGAAAAAGATATTTTGTCGTTATCAATACATATAATTTGATTCATAATATTCGTGCTTTCCACTTTATAAATATCGAACTCATGAAAACCACCGTATACCATCATTTCTATTTAATCCATAGTAGAAACAGAAATTGCATAGTATCCAGTTTCAAATTTACACCATTCATCAACAGTTTTAATCTATATCATTTGTGGGACAACAAACATCAACATCATCATCATTAAAAATTAGGAGCAGCCATATCAAAGCACCATTTAAAGCAAGCAGTTCGCTATAGCAGCAGCAGCAACCAAACTCGCAGCCGCAGCAGCGGTGTTGCGGCAAAGGTGAGAGTGAATCTATATGATGGTATTTAATTCGCACGAGAATAACTGAAAAATATGACATTATTATTGCAATAACAATGACGTGGCGTGAATTTAATCGACCCTCGTCGGATAAGACAACAATACGCGCAGGATTGCCTCCAATATCCTAGACGCGGGCTCTGCTGTAGGGCGACGGTTCTTATAGAGTGCCAAGGTCGAAGGATCGAGAACAGTTGAATGTATGTGAATAATAAAGAATTTTCACCTTGAGAAATCTAATAAAACGTAAGTGGTTCTAGAATATGGAGAGCTCGTGGGTGGTTCTAGAAGCAGAAGAAGGCGTGCTAGAAGAACAGATATGGCCTACAAAGATTTCTCGCCACGAAAATCCGAGGTTTTCACTTGGTCGGTATAATTGTTCTCAAAGGACGTCATCTGAAGGGCGAATTAAGCAATGACAGGAAATGCAGAGTTGCAGTAAAAATCTTGAAAATAAAAAGCGAGTATTATAGCGTCTATTATAGAGTGAATGCTGATGCGATGTTCACCAGGAGATTAAGAGCGCGAATGCAGGCATGAATAAGGCGACCTCGCTCGAGCACCTAGAACGAGCGTTTGTCTCCCGTGAAACAAAAGCGGTTTGGAGGTTCGCAACAAGCCGTGATCGCTGTGATGAGCAGCAAGGATACAGAGGAACGTTATACGCTGCTCAGGCTTCTGGCCTTGACTCGAATAAGTTAGCTGGGTACACCCATGCCGTGTTGCACCCATCAGCGCACGAAATACAGCGCGTAACACGCATTGCATGGTATTTGGATTCTAATTTTAACATACTCGTACATAGCGACGTAGTAGTTTCTACCCGTCGACATGTTTGAGCAATAGAAGTATTTAAGTTTTTTGTAAATCATCGAAGGATGACAGGATAAGAACAAGCGATGGTTAAGCGAGCGAATTATTCCATTTACGTACATAGTGATGGCTAAACAATTCCTTACTCACCAAGAGATCCTCATGGAAACTTCAACGGATTCCTCGAATATATCTATGCACGTCATAAAATGGAGTAAAGCGGTTAGAAATGGCTACTTCAAGATAACAGAAAAATCAAATATTTAGAAGCATTTAAGAAGCCTCTGGAATCACCGGCATTCAGGAGACACCGGTATCTATATAGGATGTCTCTAAATCTCATGTAGGTAACAAAATTGTCTCCCAGTTCTGGAGTTGGGCAGCGAAAAGTTGCGTCGTGTGCGGGTAGCATACGAGTGCCGAAGAGCTCAATAGTTTCTTGTAGGAGAGCTTGTACAACAAGAATAAGCGAGTGTATCTAGCACGATATCGGTGCCATGCGAGTTGCATATTGTACTTTCGGCTCTTTATTTTGCCGTATTAATGTAGCCTATGATCCAGGCTTTTGAAATTTTATGGCATTTACTTATCGAGAAAATAAATTTTCCTAGAGTGGAAAATTACTCCCATACGATACAATTTTTATGACCTTCACTATCTTCTTGTGTTATGGGACTTTCACTTTCTTGCACCTTTTATTTGAGCATTCAACCATCCAATTGTGTAGATCACATTACAACCCAATTATTTGAACAAAACTCAAATTCTTTAGGTTTCCAAGTTCTAGTTACGGAAATTTCCTGTCTCCAAAATAAACTGACAACTGAGGTTAAAATGTTCTGTAAAGTGTAAATTTCTATTTAATAATTTGTTATTCGCGTTAAGAGGACCCGCACATCAGTGCTATCGAAAATTCAGAAATTCCAATGAGCATGCAAATAACTTTCACGGAAGAGTTACTAATAATCCATCCATTTCTCAACAGGTGAACTTGGTTCTCAGTAATCCAGTCTTCGAGAGGACTCCACTGAATATACATCACCACCATCACCACGTCTCCAACATCTGCACATCACCAACAACACTTACATAGCCAGTATTAAGTCACCACCATTATTACGTCACCACCATTATCACGTCACCACCAGCATCGCGTCACAACTAAAATAATATCACCACAAGCATCACGTCACGAGCAAGATCACGAAATCGCCTTCATCTCCTTCACTACCCATGCAGGAGATTTTAAGACATCATCAACGACTGTAGTGCTGCAATCATCACATAGTGCTACATTCATCACCAAGGAGCGTTTGCACCACTACCTTTACACCTGCATCACACATCACTTCTACATCTACACCTGCATCACACATTACTTCTACATCTACACCTGCATCACACATCACCACCACCTCCACACCTGCATCACACATCACCACAACTTCTACACCTGCATCACACATCACCACCACCTCCACACCTGCACCACACATCACCACCATCACCACCAACATGCAGCAGTGGTGCAGAGTGTGTGGAGAAGCGGCCGCAGGCTTCCATTTTGGAGCCTTCACGTGCGAAGGCTGCAAGGTATGGCAGGGCAGTTTGGCTGCTAAGTTAATCGATTAGGAAAATTGCCATCAAAATTAACAAGATTTTATGAACTGATATAAGTGATCCTGCAGCGCCTTGATTAGTTGGATAATAAGTTGCTCTTATGTACTATATTTTGACTTATGTTGATTGTATCCGTAATTAAATATTTGGCTTTATAAAATTATTCAAGTGTTAACCTGCTCGCATTTGGATTTAAATTCGTTACATATAAGGTTTAAATACACTGGAGCCAATTTCCGACATTAAGAAAACACTTCAAGTTATCTTATTTTGGCAGTGCATGCATACAACTCTCAAAAACTGATTAATGCTTAAATATAATTAAATAAATATTAATAACATCGCGAATAATAGCCATTAAATTTTTAATAATACCGAATAGAAATTTCTAAATGCCTTCGTATCCTCATGACCAGCACATTCACTTGAAATGAACTGTCATCCCAAACACCAGCGGCTGGAATCTTAGCCATGCCTAGAATATCGCGCGTGACCTCCACACAAAAATCCTGCAGATAAAATACTGAAGGACAGCCGCTGTGCCGAGCGAACTCCAGAGGTTGCGGCAATATTTGTGCTCTCAGGGCGACGGGCAAATGATTGAAATGGAATGTCATTGTATAATATTAATAAGATGCGTAATTTTGTTGTAATTAATGAAAATACGACCGTAGTTTACTCGAGTAAGATTTAGGTCGTAATGAGATTAATTTGAATTATCATTTTTTTATCTCTTATCTTGTTATGTTTTCATTCGTCAGTCGTTTTTCGGACGCTCGTACAATAGTGTGACGTCTCTGTCGGAGTGCAAGAGCGGCGGCCGCTGCGTCATCACCAAGAAGAACAGAACGACGTGCAAGAGCTGTCGGTTGAGGCAGTGCATCAAAGCCGGCATGTCCAAGAGTGGCTCAAGGTAGGCAAAATCAACAAGTCTTCTAGCACTACCCACACAAAAATTATTCCGCGATGGATTGCGCCCTAAAAGTGACATAAGGGGCAGAAAATTCTTAGAAAATGGTCGGACTTAGGGAAAATTTTTGAATTATGTTCATTGAATAGAGCAAACTTAACATCTGACAAGAAGTTGGCGGATGGAAGTAGAACTAAAAGTAACAACTAGGAAATAATGACATAACGACGTAATTAAGTAGTCCTGAAAAGACCTTACATCTCATAATGAGCGTTGGAAAAATGATCTAGAACTGAAATTCAGTGGCAGCAGAGTGACCTAAAATATCAGCTTGTTCCATTCATGTCGACATTTCATGTGTTTACTCGCGTAAAGAATTGCATGACATCTCAGAAGTGGTCGGCTTCGAGGAAATTAGCTTGAAAATGCAAGTACAGACACATAAAGAACGCATAATGTTGGTCTCGACTAAACAGAGGGTGTTGGAGTTGTCTGACAGTACAAATATGAATTGTTGGCCTAGATAGCACGGAGTTTCCGGTGACTATCGCCCGCGACGGGGTCACAAAGTTCAAGATGTGAGATAATAAAAGAGGCTCTAATATCTTGAATAATCAGCCATGCAGTCAATCAATTGTTTTTCAGTCAATTGATTTTACATGCCGAACTGCGCACCCGGGAAAAAAGTATGTAGGAGGAAGTTCTTTATTATCACAATAATTCAAGAACAGCAAAACCGTTAAAGGACGGATTAACCGCCGATGTTTATAAGACTATTTACGGAAAATGCCATTTCTCACTTTGACATAACTGAATAAAACCTTTTTTTATTTACAGGTATGGTAGGCGGTCGAATTGGTTCAAAATCCACTGTTTGCTCCAAGATCAGCCTCCTTCTTCTGACACATTCACTCCAATAGCGACTAAGTTGAACGCCAACAGCCACGCTAAAAATACGAGGAACGAAATTGGACACGACGCTCATGAAGAGCCGGTGCTAACGATAACCAAAAAAGAAATTAAGCGAGAGTCAAATGTAGAACTTGAAAGCCCGACTAGTTTAGAGAAAGTGAGACAGTCTGACGTCGAGATAGCGTCGAATCCTAAAATGGAAGAATCCGTAACTATTACAAGGAAGATTGTTGGAAACGACAACCCGGCTTCGCAGTCGCCAGAATTAAGCATTATCAGCCCGAGCACATCGTCTAATTCACGATGCAATAAATTTGATATTTTCAACAGTGCCTCTAAAAACCACTGGCCTTTGTTTGTTCCTTCAGATTCTAATTTTCCGAACGCCTCGCTATCACTTCAATTTTTAGCTCAGGCGGCTTCTTACCAGAATTTCCATTCGTCGACTTCCTTGTTACCTGAATTTTTAGAAAAAATACATCCATCCACATCGACAGCAAGCGAGTTCAAGTTGAAAACTCCAATAATTATGGATTGTAGAAACCAACAATCAGATAATCAAGTAACGGACACACAATTGTCTCCCATGGAAACATTCCATCGAATTTTCGGAAGCGGGAGTGCCTGTAGAGCTAAGGAAGAGTTACATACTGCAATGGAAACTTACCTGGGGTATTTAGAGTCTTCGACTAGAAATAAATTTTTTGGTATTCGGTCATCGAAGCGAGAGTGTGATTTTGAAATGCCATTGTCATTAAATAAGCGAACTGAATTTCAAACCTATACACAGAAATCTTACACGGGCTTTCCTCAACAACGAACCGAAGTCCTCGCTAGCCACCAAGAGGAGCCGATTGATCTTTCTATAAGAAAAGAAACTCGCGATTCGACGGGCATCCATGGCCCAGTCTCGGTGGGGCCCATGGGTTTAAAAAATGTGCCTTCATTTGTAAACGAACGCAACTGCTATTCTGTTCCATCACTAAAAAATGATTATCAAAAAGATTCACAAGATGATACAAATGCCGAATTAATGAACGATGGTACTTCATCAACATCTGAAGAAAGTTTCATGAAATGTAAAAGTTGGAGCGACTTCAACCATAATTCGATTGATGCCACGAGTATCCCATTGCCCAGATCACTAACTAGACCTGATTTAAACTATACTTTACAAGAATTGCAGCAACAATCTGTCTGTTTAGAACCAACTGAAAATGTTCACAGACCTTTCGTACGGAAAGAAGGGAGTACGCATGTTTTGGACACTGACGCTTCTTGTTCAACACTACCGCCTTCTTTACGCGCCTCTCCGGATGCGTCACATCTACCGCTCCTTGTTCAAATGCAAGCAAAAGCATGCCAGGCAACAACATTTTCTAAAATATTCGATGATTACGAAAAAATTTACGGGATCAGTGCCGATGCACTGAAAGCTTATGCAATCACGGGCACTCCCTTAGAAATTTTTCACAACATTTCTGGCCCCAACAATTTTTTTCCAATGTCCAATGATGAAACTCTACATTTAAAGGATACATCTGGAAGCTGTCTCAACAAAGAGCACGAGTCAAAAGCACCCGAAAACTCAATAAAGGGACAAATGGCAACTAAGGACGAGCAAAAAAATACTACTGAAAATCCATTGGTGGAATGTAGCGTTGTGGTGTCCCAAGTCTGCTCGTCGTCAGGAGGGCAAGAGGAAATGGAAAGGGCAAATCCTCAAAAAAATAATAGGCTAGTAGATCATCTAAGATGATGACTTATAGTGGTTTCTTTAATTAGAGTACGTGACTAATTTGGATCGAGTCTGTGATCAAAGAGAAAGAAAAAATATATTTTTCCTTCAGAACTCACTGACAATTGGTCGGCAAATATTTCGTTATGAAGCAAACATGAAGAAATGCCATTATTCACGTGTAGTGATCACGTGAGGGACAGTTCTAGGCAAGAGGCTCAATTTGAAGAAATTAAATCGTAAATATTAAATTTACGTGCAGTATAATTTATACTCGAGGGAGTATCTGTCAGTCTGGTTTTAATATTCGCGTAGCTATTAGTTACCATTAAATCATAGGATTTTAGTGAGAATAATGAGTACAACAATAAAGTATACAACGTAAATGCAGGAGGTGAAATACCAGAAATATTTGTAACGAGAGGTCTCCCTTTTTTATAGCGATGAATGTGCTTACACGTAGAAGAATGTAGACATATCAATTGTACGACTGGTTTTCACAGCCATTTAAAATAAAATAAATATATATTTTCAATGTCTTTTTTTCTGCTCGCCTTCTACCACGTCATCCGCAATGGAAAGAAATGAATTTTTACCCAACATCATTACTGATCTAGGTAAATATGGGCTTTAATTTTGGAATTATACAGCTTGCCAATATCAAGATTTAAAATATAACAGCACACGACAACAAAGTAATCAACTTTTAAACAAATGGGAGGACATTTTACCCCTAGAGAACGCTTAATTTTGAAAAAGCGCCTACTATGATATTGAAAATATTTCAGGCGCATCATCGAATGAACACAAAATACGAGATATTGAATTAGTTCACAGAAAGTGACTCCGACGAGGGAGCTTCGCTGAAACGATGTCACGATTTCAATTTAAGAGCCGTAGTTTTGAAGGATATTTCTTATTAAATTATTTTTTTAAGATCAAGAAATGAGTTTAGTAATTTGCCCTTCACTCACGGGCGTATTTCGCAATCCAAGATGAAAAGCCGTTCTAGAAATGATGACAAATCCACCATCATTTGTAGTAAAGAGTTAATGATTTATTGATGAGCGTTTGAAGCTGAAATTCGAACATCAGAAAGCAATCCTTTTGTACGGGTGTCAGTTATTTTAATGCTGGCAATTGACTGAGTAAACAATAAGTTCTCTGTGGTATTGTATTTAAGAAACATTACAAAAGCATGAACCAAACAGCCTGTTATGTTGTATTTAACGTTAACCTGAATACATTTATTGGCCGAGATCCAATTACATACTTGCGAAAATAGTAGAGGCTATAAAACATATTTATCAATCATTAAATCAACATTTAGAGAAGATATTCTTGATAAATTAAAATTTCTGTAACATGAAAGTGTCAAAGTTTTTCTGTCACGAAAAATTTAGCATGCGTAGCTATCGATCAATTCAACATGAACGCACCGGAAGGAAAAAGAAGCCATCGACGTATCGAGCTAAGCAAGACACCTTAATACACAACAAGGCGATCTCAGCATGACCAACGAGAATGGTCTCTGTGTGAGTAATGAGAATGATCTCTGCATGACCAACGAGAATGATCTCAGCATGACCAACGAGAATGATCTCTGCATGACCAACGAGAATGATCTCTGCATGACCAACGGGAATGATCTCTGCATGACCAACGAGAATGATCTCTGCATGACCAACGAGAATGATCTCTGCATGACCAACGAGAATGATCTCTGTGTGAGTAATGAGAATGATCTCTGCATGAATAATGAGAACTATATCTGCATGACTAACGAGAATTATATCTGAGGCGCTAATGAGAACGTATGTTAAAATCTACGAGCCAAGCTATGTAGGAGAGCTAAACTCGCAGTATGGAAGGATCCTAAAAAGCGCTCACGTTTAAGCTTAAAAATTAAAAAAATTGTGTTGAAGTGACCCAGCTAAAGAATCTTTAAATGAATTTTGAATGTAACCCGAGTGCCTTGATTGAGCAACAAGTTCTGAAACGTGAACAGGTTGACAGTAACGAGAAAATGTCTAATTAATTCATACTTTATTCAATATACGGAACATAATCATGAACATCGAGATCGATGAGTGAATTTATTCAAGTTGAAATATCCATCAATTTAGTAAATTTATGGAATATACAAATTCCGGTCGGTTAACAAAAGACATGCAAAAAAATTCCGTAAAATTTTTTTTCGTCACGATCAATACGAAATTTATTGTATGCATTTTGGCGCTTTAATGACCTAAATTTCATACCATTAATCAGAACACAGTGTGTAAAAAACGCACCGAATATTCGATTACATTGCACGCAAATCTCAAACATTTAGGCACAAAAAAACTGTCAATATTATTTTTCATGAGAAGCTCTTCCGCTGACAACGACCCTGGTCCTCCTGACGAGCGTCAGTCGTGCCGGACGTGTTCTTATAACAAGCCACAGAAATAATTCAGAGACAAATAACACTTGTCATGGAAATGACAGCTTAGTAATTACATACAAAAATAACGCCAAAATGATGTATCCACATGACGGAATTCTAATTAGCACGAGAGCGACGTCTCATTGACAACGATGCACAAAAAATTCCTAGCGTGAACCCAGGTTATGACACGCTTTTTGAGAAATATGGCAATTAAATATAATAAAGTACTGATGCAGGTAACAGTCACGCAGTAGTATTGATGCACTAGAGAAACAAAACTAAATAATTCGTGAGAACTTCGAGATTATTAAAGAACTCACGGCGCTGACGATCCCGCGTCTCGCATTTTGACGTCGTGATGAACTTTAACTGAGATTGTGATTCGTGACGTACGTTTAGCTCGACCTTGGGAGGCTTGCTCGGCTTTGCCTAAAAAGGCAAAAGGTTGCGAGCCTTCGTGGGAAAAAGAGAGTCTAAGAATTAAATGCATTATCTACTGGGCACAGCGATTCGGCCTCGATCCGTGAGCTATTTGGAGGGTTAATTCTAACTATTAAGGAATATTATAAGAATATGATATATATATATATATATATATGGTTGGCAAAAATAGCACAGATGCGAAACTTGAAAAACCAATGCATGTCGAGTCTAATAGATTAGTACAAAAGATCTTCCGTGACCATCGGTATTAAAAACGAGTACGAATAGAATGATTTAATAGAATGATTTAAGTAAGCCAACATAATTAGGGCATGATTACCTAACTCCATTAAAGATCACGATGATGGTCGTGAACAGAAGACAAAAAAGACATTAATAGTCCAGTAAATTTATTAGATATTGGCATGACGAAATCAAGTTTCGAAAACGATCAATCTCGTCTTCGTTTTTCAAGGTACACATTCCAGAAGTGAACCACGTTTTCCAAACAGGTTCGCTTGGAAGAATAAGAAATCATCAATTATATTGATCTTCACAGTTCATTAATTTTCCTCGTCATCGAACAAAAGTCCAGCAGCACGACACCTTCTACTTCATTAATCTGGAGTCTCAGCTGCCTTTGCACAAGGGAACATGCAAGTCTGTTGATGTCGACTCCTTGCTTCACTTGCAACAATCTATATGAATTATACATGAATTTCCATCTAATCGAAGAATGAATTCGTTACACATTGATGATCATTCAGGTGTTTAGTAAGTATTTTAGTTCACTATGTCAATGATGTAGTCAGATGTTTAATGGATCGAGTTGCACAATATAATATTATCAATACCTATAATAGAAGCTCAAACATTTAGTGACAAAATTCGTCCTTTTCTCAGAATGATATTTCCTTTTTAATTGCGAATCTACTAAAATGTGTGCACAACCTTACCGTTACACCATATTTTCTTAAAATTGTTGTTTATTCTAAATTGTGACAATTTTACTATCAGCTAAAACGTTAGTTATGAAAAATTGGACTAACAATACTGTTTATGCTTACTATTGCTCCACTCAATGGCACAGACAAACGTGTCATGCGTGACCATCTAGAGATGTTAACCGCGCATTGAAGCAGATGGCACAAGTACAAGCGGAAGACAATGCTGGGGCGCTGAGAACACACAACGCCGCAGAAGGGGGGTCCTCTACAGGCGCTAACGAGTTCACGAGTCTTCGCAAAAGATCGGACGCGACAAGGAAGCGATAGCCACCAACCCCAGCGGGGCGAGGATGACTTTGCATTAATTCGTACGAGAAGAACGAACCTTTTGCAGCCGAGGCCGAAGATAAGATTAGTGTTAGCTAAGTGAGTTAAGCAACGGTTGCATTTTATGACTTTTTTAAACTATGCTTGAGATTTACTTGAGAAGTGTGCAAATTCAACACGAAATCAGGTTAACACGAATACATTTTTTTTTTGATCATTCCTGTAGATAAAAATCTGCTGTGAGCAGCATGGGGACTGTTATGGTGGGAACTAAAACACCTTGGGTTAATTGGGAGACAAGGTGCGGCTATTATCTTGTAATCAACCGTCGGGAAACGAATTGTACGAGCGGGCATCGCAGGATAAATGCTGGAAAAACTTGAAGAAAATAATTGGTGCCCTTAATTTAAAGTTGAATTGTCGGAAAACGAGTAACTTGATCTGAAAAGTGAAGGAAATTTTAGGAGATACGATCTGACGTTTAATTGCATTGAATTCTATAATCGAATTTCATTAGAATCCTCGTTACAAGAGGTAAGGTCATGGGGCAGGACCCTGGTTTTGCCATTAATGTAACGAAGCAAATGTCTGCAGTTGATTTTACAATAGTTAGATATATAATGGATCATTAAAACAGTTAAATAAATGATCAGAAAAACAATTGGATAACTACTTAGGAATTGGAAAAGTTGTCCAATTTTAAAAATTTAACTAGATCTAGAAGTTCAGCATCAGGTTTCCAATTACACCAGCGCATATAATCGGTAATTTGAGCAGAGCAATAATTTTTGCGAAACCATATTTACTTCAAAAAACGAAATACACAGCTAATACTAAAATGTTTACGGACTGAGAAATACATGCACAAATTTGGTAGTAGTTCCGTTTTCAATTGCCAATTTCTTTTATCTTTTTATTCAGATGATTTGGAGGCTACAGCATCTCTAAAAATTACACGTGTACCCAAGTGAAGGTCGTGATTGTGCAACTTTTCATCCGTCAAGTGAAAAAAGTTCATAGACACGGCCTGGTTTCGAAATAAGGCGACTTTTTCTACCATCCAAATCGTGAAAACCTCTTTTTCTCCCTGCAGTAAACAACAATGTCATCGGATTATATATAAAAATTGTCCGATCAGTGCTACATCATCGATAACATGCACGCTTCGCTGGAGTCCAGAGATAAGCCCTATACCCACGACTTCTCATTCGGTGCATCAAGGTGAACACATACAGCACAAATTTACGCTACAGTGGCACTGAAATAAAATTTATCAGCAACTGGACTTTACTTGGTTTATATCACAGCGAAATTTCAGGACGAGTTTCCAGACCATTATTAATAAGTGTCGAAGGTAACCGCATCAATTAAGACAATTTCTCACTTGAAATATAAGGAATTACTGAGAACACCAGAGTAAACATCGATTCAGTTTTACATGCCATTTTGAATAAAATAAGTGTCGTCATTTCGACACCGTACACAAAAATTCTGCCTTTTGAGATCAGGAGGTAGCCCGTGACCTTGCGTACGGCGGGGGTCTAATTACGAGAGGAAAATACGCACGCGTTTTCACGGTGATCGCGACAACATAAATAAATCTCAACAGTGAATTCGTTCAAATCGCAAATCAGCGTTCAGTGTGCACAGATTATCATGAGAATTAGCGGATGAATTTACCGAACTCCTGTTCTTGGAAGTAGAATTGACACAATCATCACCCCTTCAAACCCAGTAGTAAGTCACAAAATCCTAAGGAATTTATAAATTGTGTGGGTGATATGCCCCTGGTAGCGATCATATATTGAAACCGTTGTTCGTGCCAAATACTAATAAGAATAGAGCCTGTACTGAATACAAACGTCCACTATACGCACGAGCTTGAGGCCAACGAACGACCTTTACCTTGCTTTAATTGATGCATTGCATTTACCAGTATACCGACGCAATTGTAACCGCTGAAACTTCACGCGGAGCTGCTCCGCTGACCGTTCCGGAGATTAGGTTTCACTTCATAACAGTGCGCGGGGGTACGACTGAAATAGCCCAGCATTGCCCAATACCAGCATAATTTTCATGCTTCACCCCGTGCGCAAGCATGGTGCAGAGCAAATTAGCCAACATGGTTACTTGCTGAAAGTAACAGGGACTAAATCCCTTCATGGATGTAAACCAACGAGTCAATGAGCTGCAAGCCGCCAAAACAATGGTCGTAATCCACACGCTAAACCCCAAAATATTTCTATTCCATGCAGCCTAGCCCCTTCACCACTTTCGATAAAGAACGCCCTGCGCCACAGTGCTATCAGTACACTGCTACCTCTCCAGCCTGTCCGTTCTTCTGGAGGCTAAACCTCCACGCTTACCCCCTGCTCCCCCTCCTTTCGGTACGCCCTGCGCCACACTGCTACCTCTCCAGCCTGTCCGTTCTTCTGGAGGCTAAACCTCCACGCTTACCCCCTGCTCCCCCTCCTTTCGGTACCAGATTGCGGAAGAATTCTAACCTAACCTAACCCTTTCGCGGAAAGGTGGAGAGAAGGGGGTAAGTGTGGAGGAAGAAGATGCTGGTGAGCGTCAGGGCTGGGCTTACGCCTGCGAAGTGGGTACGGTGATGCGACAGTCCGGTGCGGGGCCGTTCCCATTTACGGCAGTCTGGTGCGGTCTGCGGACCCTGTGGCTTACGGCATTTGTAAGAAGTGATGGTATGGGCTTAAATCATTGGTGTAGGAGCTATTGGGCGTAATCCGTTTGGATTATCAGCATGTGGGCTGAGGCCACCTCTCGCCTTCACCAGCACCAGTTATAATCATGCTATGGTTAGTTTAAACTTCTTGAGAAATTTTTTATTGGGAAATGATAGCGTAATTCGCCTTACCGTTGGGGAGGCGTTCTTGTCGCTTCGATTACAGCCAGCGGCCCAATTTTAGAAATAATTATCAGTATTCAGCATTTGTATGCGTATATTACGATTTACAAATTTTATTTGATAATTAAATACTAGAGTATTTACATAATTACATATTACAATACTTTCGACAGTTTACTGTTAATGTTGTAGGAAGCCGCTTTCAATGATCCTGAAAGGAAGTAGGAGTTTCCTATCAGGGGTCCTAAGCTGCCAAGACGCGTAAAGAAATATAAAATTGAAGCAAGAGCATAATTCTCTGTGTGAATATTGTAAATAGTCTGCAGAAAATTATTCACAACTAATTCATGTTAAAGTTTAATATGTGTCATTTGATGGATGAATTTAGTGCACTTCTTACGTTCATCGTGTTAAATTCAATTGTAGCTTTTCAGACGTGATAAAAGCTGGCAAACTGTTATGTCATTATTCAGGGTTAAGGGGACCCCAGTGCCTAGGTTTTTACAAAGGTCGTTATTTATATTATATTTCCTTACTTTAATGAATAAATAAATTTACAAAAAGCCAAAGATTGAATAAAATGGTGGATTGGGATGGTTGTAGGGGAGGTGGAGGCCATCACAAGGCCATTGTTTACCTAGCCTTATGCACCAAGCATCCTCAGGCACAAGCTTGCTAGCAATCACCTCCAGAGTCAGCATCCTGTAACAATGTCTAATTGGCTATCATTTTTCTGTATTGAATAATTTTACATTATTTCTGGTGTAAATAAATGCAACCCTCCATGACTATGGGGATTGTGACTGGTTTATTTTTTTGAATCTGATATACCGAAAGCCCTTACAAGCTGTTTCATTAAAGTTCGCGCATAAAGTTCTACACATCACTTTATGTATTCGCCGCATAGATAAAATCTTCAACTATTTTGCTTCCACCAAATTTATTCGTAACTTATAAATTATTGATATCAAGTTTAAAATTACCTAGGAGTATATTTAAAATTAATAATGGAGAAAATTACATGGAGAATGGATTGCGAATGAAAAATTGGACCATAATTGATTAATGTAAGCGCGCCGATAGATAAGAAGCTGAAACACCACAGTTTCATCTGATTAACTCGAGCCATTGATGAACATTCGTTAATTATATGCTAAAATTCGAAATAACTTCATCAACACAACCTAACGGTGATGTTTAGCTCGTGAAAAATTTTTAAATTTCACCTTAATTCGTGAGTTAGGCCTATCTGACGATAAGTGCCGAAATTTGCAGCGAGCCTGACATTTCTTCTAAACTACTGTACAGATTTGAACGAAACTTTGAATACAGAAACCTAATCTCCCAACGGTGATGTTTAGTTCGTGCTAATTCTTTTTCGATTTCGCCTTCGTTTGCGAGTTATACCACGGATATACTGAGAAACAAACGACATTTCTCAGGCTGAATTTTAAACTTGCATTGACCAAGAGCCGTATTCGTAAAGCCGTATAACTCGCAAACGAAGGCAAAATCGAAAAAATTGTCATGAGCTAAACATCACCGTTTTGAGATTAGGTATTCATTTACGAAGTTTCGTCAAAATCTGTTCAGTATTTTAGAAGAAATTTCGTGCTCACTACGAATTTAAGCACGTTTTGCTGTTTAAATCACGAATGAGGTAAAATTGAAAAAAAACTTGCAAACTTAGGCAAAATCTAAAAAATTGTCACGAGGTAAACATCACCGTTGGGAGATTAGGTTAGGTTTCTATAATCAAAGTTTCATTCAAATCTGTACAGTAGTTTAGATTTTAGAAGAAATGTCAGGCTCACTCCAAATTTCGGCACGTATCGTCAATCGTCATATAACTCGCGAATTAAGGTGAAATTCCAGAAAATGTTCACGAGCTAAACATGAGTAAAACATCACCGCTAGGTCTCAATGAATACGTGTACCAAGTTTCATCCAGCTGCGTTCATTACTTTGGGAGATATTCTTTGCTCACTGAATTTGGGGACACCGGCCGCGAGTTTGGCCGTAAATTTGTCCGAGATTTGTATCAACACATTCTAACGTAACTCCACTAGTAAGCAAAAAAAATTAATTTTACTCACATATCATAAGGAGCGGTAGCCTTGGAGCCTCATCAGACTTACCGTAGCCAGTGGAGACTTTAGAACACATGTTCAGTCACATATACACGAAGCTGGAAGCTGACTTTGAACAGACTTCTTCTTTGTCAATTCCTTGTGGAAGACTTGTACCCGCCGCATCAGCCATCAGTCAAGAAAGATGTTGACTTCGGTTGTCACTTGCTTATTCAATTGCCTGAACCCAGGTAAATGAACATGCTTATCAAGTAATCGGTTGCATACACTTTTTGGGAGACTCATAATATTTCTATAAACTTGAGCGACGCATTTGGATGCGAATTAAAATGTTACCACAATAGTTTTGTAACTGAACATTCTTGCCCTCCTTTAGAAAGAACATGGCGGAGCTATGTTTCCTCACGTGGACGTGGTTCCTTCATAGTTTGCATGTACCTAGTCAGGGGTAGGAAAGAGTAGACAATTTAGTGAGACTAGTACAAGTGCTTAACACTGATAATGATTGATGTCAGTACAAAGAAAACTTTGTGTCATAGTATGCCACTTGGTATAAATTCTATGCTTTTCCATATTACTAGGATATTAACTCATTAACGTTCGAGGCACAGAAAACCTTACCTAATCCTTCAAAAAAAAAAAAAAAATCGTTTAGCATGATAGCTTTACGACGAAAATTCTACGTTAGTACGAAAAAAAAGCTTTGAACATTTACTTATTCTAATAATGAAATAATGGGATGGAAAAATGAAAATATTATGTTATTGGAAATTTAACTTTCCACGTCACAGGTACATAATAATATTATGCACATTAATGGAGCTATGACTTCATCGGTGATTTCAGGTGCCACGACAGACAAAAACATAGGCGAACTCTCTGCATATCTAATGTAGAGGATTACACCAGGGTTGAATTAATTAATTAATTCAACCAAGGTTACACCTCCCCAAAAAACTATGAGCAAATTAAAGTTACTATATTATTAATGATCTACATTATCAGACTGAACAAAGTGGCATTTCATTGTTAGGAAGGTAAGGTTTTTTCAGAAGTAGTAGTATAATGGTTTGCTAGTGCTTCAGCTACCAAGCTTTTTCGCCGCGAAGGTTCAAAATATAACAACGCCAGCGAGGCGGAAGGTCTAAATTAAAATCTCAATTATTCAAAATCGCAAATGAATCATCACCCACAAGGGGCGGAAAGTCTCAATTGTCCACTCTGCTGAAGCTAGCTATAAAGAAGCAGCGTTAGCATCTCAAAAATACGAGGTGGTAAGGAGGGACAGGTGAAAAGCAACAGAAACTAAGACACTCTAACAAGAGGTCGCTTACACGGTACGTCGGCCGCCCGCGCGAGAGAGACAGAGAAGGGAAATGTAAGGAATCCTATCAACATAATAACTAAACCCCGCAGTCAGACACCGCGAGCTCAGCGGTGGAGGGCTCAGAAACATTTCCCCTAGGAGCGCGAAATCCCATAGGACTTCAGACGAGCACAGACACGCGTCAGAAGTCCCCCATGAGGGGTAGGTTTTTTATTGAAGGGTCTCAGTTGTATCTAAAATCAATGATATTCGGTTACAAAATAGCGCAAAAAAGTCACGTCCTTCTTTCTCGTGATTTTATAAGTACTTAATTCGTAAAACTTGCTTTAGTACCCATTTTTTTCTAGCCTTTATTTTCTGCATATCAAGTCTCGACAAAATGCTCACAAAATTTGCTTCAACACTCAGGAAACTAATTACAAACAAGCTAATCTATGAGTGGCAGGAATAAGACAAAGGAGAATCAATTTACAATTTATTGAATAAATAAAAAAAGGCGTGACTAGCCAGTTCAACAGAGAAGTTATGTTCACAGCCAGTTTCTAACTATCAACTTCGATTTCTTCTAAATTTAATTGCGATTGATTGTTGGAATGTTAGCGGAATACTGTTGGTTGGTATATATTGGTGTTACGTGTTGCGAATTATTTTTCAGCGAAAAGATTATTACTTTTTGGCAAGTATATGTTCTACATTTTATCCAATATGAAATTTCATAAGGATTGCGAAATTAGTAAGTCATATAAAAAGACTACGTAGGTAAGTACGTATCAGTATCATAACACTAAAGCCAGTTGAAAATGTCAGAAAAACTTGCGACCTTAACGACGGTGTTCATAGAAAATATGAATTTAGCAAATAAATAAGTGCGAGAAATGGAATAGAAAACACAGACACTTAAAAAATAGTTAACAAACTGAAAAGGTGCTTCAAGCACAATAACACCTCACCAAAACTAGCGCAACAAACAAATCACTAAAACTAGCGCAACAAACAAATAACTAAAACAAGCGCAACAAACGCACCTGAAACAAAAACCACAACAAACCACTGCTACTCTATAACAACAAAACAGGTGCACAAGATTGTAGAAATACCATGAATAAAACTTAATAGCAATGATAACGACTGAACTTCAAAAACAAAGCCAAAAAAATAGAGCCAACAATATAAATCTTTCACAAACAAATCCAGTAATAATATAACTTCGCCAAATGCATAAACCAAAAAACACTTATTCCTAAAAAAAAGATTCGTCAAGGAAAAGACGTACGCAAATATTTGGTGGTTATGGCGAAGAAGACATCAAGCCAAGTAAGTAGGTACTTTGTGTACAGCTCTTCAACACCTCTATAATAATTACTAAAATAATTAGCCAAGCATATTAAAAGTCATGTAGTTCTGTAAGAAATTAGGAGATGATAAAAATACGAGCGGTAATCAGATAGAAGGAATTTCAAAATAATATTTTTGCACACAGTCGTTAATCAGCTTCATGAATCGCTCGTGTATGATTTATTTACTGTATTCCAATACCGTATTATCTTGACAATATTAGGCGAATAGAGTATTTAAAATATTATTGATGAATCTGAACACGATCATACGCTCGTATAATAAGGCTGTGAAAATCCTGCTCCACATCTAATGTCATTTTTAAAGGCATAACTGAAACAATTAACAATATCTTAGCGAGCAGGTTTCTCTATGAGATGGATATAGAAGGCAGGGCGGGCAATGTGCCCCAGAGGCTGGAAGTCCCCGTAGACGCTGTGTTGAGCCTCGGGCCCGAACGTCTCCCTCAGCAGCGAAGTAAAGGAGTCCAGACGGTGAGGGAAGTACGAGAGGCGGAACTTGCTGCAGAAGAACGGAAGGTTTGAATATGATATCTATTGAATGCACTCTTCGTTCAAATTGTGCAATTATGGCGGTCCTCGAAAGTGTTCAATGCAATGAGACCCCAAAAATAGCTTTTTCAACATCATTGCATACACTTTACCGCAATTGAAGTAACAATGTAAACAAGATTCTACCTTCAAATTTGAAAGTACATCTTGATACAAATAAACTTAAAATATTCATCTGGATTTCCCCAGATTTTTCAGTCAAACTGAGACTTTTTTACTTACTTTTGCGTGACTTTCTGAAGTCTGCCACGCTTGGCCCGCTCAGAGTCGGTGTCGTCTCTGAGATCTTTGTCACCGTCGAGTTTTATGACGTAGTCTAGCGTCACCAGCACGGGCGTTCCTTCCGTCACCACCACTGATGTGATGATCGACTCAACATGCTCACTCTGAAAAATAACATCGTATATAATTTTCTCCCACTACCAGACCTGGTCCTTGGAGGTGACTTGAATGCAATGCATCCAAGACTGGTACAACCCACAAGACACCACTGCTCGAGGGGTGGAGATCTGAAACCAACTAGAGCTGCTCTTCATCTTTAACAATACACTCACTCCCACTCACATACCACATCAAGCCCTACATAGACCTGCCCCTCCAGACATCACCTTCTGCTCCTATCACTATCACACAGGATTTCCTGGAGAGCGAAAACGGACCTCTCATCCGACTTTTTACCCATTATCATCGCACTGCCTTCCACCAAAGACACCAACCTGCACACTTCACAAACCATTCGCAATTACAATAGAAACTCCTGGGAAGAATTCACCAGGGAAACGGAGGTCCGCTCCGCGAGCTGAACACACAACCTATCACCAAACATTGACCAAACCCTCACCCACCTCGACACCATCATCGCCGAAGCTGACAAGAAATATGTTCCCAAGGGCAACAGGAAAATGTACAACCCTAATTTCACACCTGACATCTCCCGTCTCATCAGAACATGCAACAACTATATGCGCAAATCAAAACCTCAATAATGCATAAACAAAAGTAACGCTGGGAAGAATTTGGGGCAACACTCGACCACAGCACCAATCCCTCAAAACTATATAGAACAATCCGGAGCCTCACTAACTCCAACAGTGGCCTCACCCCACCTCACTCAGCTATTACCACCTAGGATACCATCCCTTCACGCAAAACAGTCCAACATATTGATAAATTATTATGCCAGCTTCAGTCACCTACTCAAGCATCGGGTAGACAGACAAATTCACAGGCGCAAACACAAATTTCCACTGGACAACAATTACATCCTAGCCCCAACATTTGACATCTCACGCGTCATAAAACAGCTCAAAAATTCTTCAGCCATGGGGCCAGACAACATCTCCAACATTCATCTTGAGCACCTCGGCCAGCATGGTATTACCAGTTACCACTATCACAAACATAGCTAACTTTTCATATGCCTACTCCATTATATAATCAATCTGGAAAACTGGCAAAATCATAACTCTCCTGAAACCGAACAAACCCCCTACCGAGGCAGCCTCATACAGGCCCATTACACTCTGCACACCATCCAAAGTTGTAGAGCGCCTCATACTCTCAAAAACCACGCCCCACATTCCCCTCTCACCCACACAACACGGTTACATAACCCATCACTTCACTACCACATTCCTCACCAGCCTCACACAACGTATACAAGATGGCATTAATTACAAGCGCCCAGTGCATCGCACAATCCTGATTGCAATAGACAATTGCAAAGCCAATGATGTCATCCGGCGCCCCCCGATCTATATGCCCCCAATCTCTGCCGCGTCTACGTCGTGGGGGTACCCTGGCCTGCGCGTCGACCGGATGCCCGGCATACTTGTGAGTCAGGCCAAACGGCAGAGGCCCTCCGCCCGGATCGCTACCGGACGGAGGCTCCTTTCATCATTTTTTACCCTAAGGGAAGGGGAACCTCGGCCTTCCCTTCCCCCTACCCACTTCTTTGGCCGCCTATCTTCCTTGGGGCACCTTACACCCTCCTCCCCTCCCAAATTTTCTTCCTATTCGTCCTTCTTCTCCTGACCCAGGGTATCCATCCCAACCCTGGCCCGTACTCCTGCTCAGTCTGCTCCCTCCCGGTTACATGGCTGTGTTACTCGTTCTTGTGCTCCATGTGCAATGCCTGGACCCACAAGCGGTGCTCCGGCCTTCGCTCTTTTCACCTCTACTCCGCAGACTGGATGTGTCCTACGTGCAGACGGCCTGACCCGAGCCCAACCAGACCCCGCCCTCCAGCCTCCCTCCGCGCTTGCCTCCATTCGCCTCTGCGTCCTCCAGTTTAACTGCAATGGGATCCAATCCAGCGCAGCTGAACTGGCTGCCTTCCTCGCACAGCACGATGTTGCGATTGCCTGCACCCAGGAGACTAAGCTATCAGCGGCCTCCCGCTACCCCTCTTTCTCTGGATACGCGCTGGAGCGTAGGGACCGTCCCGGTGGCCACGGTGGCAGTCTCCTAATCCTGATCCGTCACGACATCCCGTACACCGGGCGTGATATTTCTCCCCTCCTGCGTGACGACGCCACCATGGAGGCCTTAGCCATCTCCACCCCTCTCAATGGCTCCTTTCTCTGTATCAACAATATATACATCCCGCCGGCCTCCTCCTGCCCCCCTGGATATTCCCGGAGCTCGCCGACATTATCTCCATACCCGGCGACTGTCTGATAGCTGGCGATTTTAACGCCCATCACCCTTCCTGGTTCTCCCATACGGAAGACCAGAGAGGCTGAGAGCAGCAGCGCGAGGAGCCGTAGTCGACGACCTCGTCGCCGGTTCCTCCCTCGCCTACCTCAATGAGGACTCCCATACCCGCCTCCCCTCCCATGGCCCGCCCTCCTCGCCGGATCTCGCCATCATCAGCGATCACCTTTTCCTCAACACCACCTGGACTCCTCAAGTCGCCCTGAACTCGGACCACCTGCCCATCTTGATTCATCTTCCTTCCTCCGTCGACTCCCCGACCCCCCCGGACCGCTCGCTCATACGTCAACTTTAAAAAAGCTGACTGGCCCGCCTACACGGCAGCCATCGAAGCGGCACTCGAGATGGTCCCTCCCCCCACCTCGTGTGGTGGTGAGTCGACCTTGAGAGAAGTCTTAACGACTGCTGCCAGACTAGATATCCCTGCCGGTTTCCGGAAAGACTTCTCCCTCTCCATCAACCCTGACACCCGGTTGCCCATCGAGCAACGGGATGTTATCAGGGCGCATAACCCAACCGACCCCCGGCTCCCAGAACTCAATCTGGAAATTAGTATTTCCATACAAGCCCATGCTAGGAACACATGGCGAACCCATCTTGCGTCATGCAGCAGGCGCACAAACCAGTCTAAGCACTGGAATCACCGCTCACTAGCCAGAAAGCGACACCGCCCTCCCCCCAATCAGCCAATCCAATTTGGTCTGAATTCCCTCTCTTCCCAGCGCAAGATATCCTCCGCTTTCTGCAAGCTATTTACCTTGATTGCCCCTAACTCCCAAAGCCCTTCCACCCGCCACCTCATATGTCGAATCCGGGCTGAACATCCCCTCGATAGGGATTTCTCCCCTTTCACACTAGACATGGTGAAGCTTGCTATCGCAGCCGCCAACAATTCTTCCTCACGGTCCTTCATCTCAAGCACCTCGGCCCACGTGGTCTCCAGTTCCTCATCCGAATTTTTAACATCTCCGTCTCCACAGCCTCGATTCCATCCATTTGAAAAAATTCAATAATTATTCCAATCCTTAAACCGGGCAAACCTGGAAACCAGGGCTCCTCATACCGCCCTATTTCCATCCTCTGCCCTGCAGCCAAGATCGTAGAGCGTCTTGTGCTCCCATACATCTTAGGATCCCTCACCACCGTCCCCTCGCAACATGGGTTGAAACCGGGACACTCCAGTGTCACAGCCCTCCTCTCGCTCGTGCACCAGATCGCGACGGGTTTTAACTTTCGGCGCCCCCCAGCCCGTACAGTCGCCGCTGCAGTAGACCTCTCGAAGGCTTTCGATAGTGTCGACCACCCCCTCCTAAGCATGATCGCGGCCTCGGACCTACATCACAACCTGGTCCGCTGGCTGTGCTGCTACCTTAGAGGCAGGCAGGCATCCTGCCTCTACCTGAGAACTCAATCTCCTTTCAGAGCTATTCACTCGAGCGTCCCCCAGGGCTCAGTCATCTCGCCGGCACTTTTTAACCATTTCATCTCCGTCATCCAGGTGCCGTCCCCCAACATTGCCTCATACGCGGACGACCTTACCATCTTCGTGTCGTCCCCGAGGCTTGACGCTGTGGAGGCTGAGCTCGCCGTACTTCTTCGGAGCGTCTCAGATTGGTCGGTGGACAAGAAACTGGCCGTGGCTCCTGGTAAGTCATCAGTCACGCTTTTCACCCCATATACGCACCAATCCCGATACCACCCATCTGCCACAATCTGCAACGGCATCATCCCCCTGGACAAAACCCCCAAAATCCTAGGCGTCACCGGGGATACGCACTTCACTTTCTCCCCCCCCCCCCCCTGCAAGAGCCATAGCCACGAAAGCGACTGGCTCTCTTCGCATCTTAAAAGCCCTAGGTGGTACCAACTGGGTCTTCTCCAAGGAGGACATCATTGCCACCTACCGAACCATCACGCGCCCAATCCTCAACTACGCGGCCCCCATCTAGTACCCTGTTGCCTCACGCACAGCAGTCGCCAGCCTGCAGATAATACAAAACATTGCATTGAGACCAGTCACCGGCTGCGTCAAAATGGCCCCGATCTCCCATCTTCACCAGGAGACCGGCGTCCTCCCTTTGTCGGCGTGCTGGACTATGCAGTTCCTCGCCAGCGCCCTCCAGCCCTTCCATACCTCTTTCCGCATTGTCTGCTCCACTGGGGGACCGCCCCATGAAAGCCTCCATTCAGTCGAGGTTCGGCCACCTTGTCACACCACTCCTGGCAAATGGCATCTTACCCGCTGGTGCATACGGAGAAGCCAAACAAGCTCTCCGCAGGGAGATCACCTCCCGTGTCGCGGCGACTGACGCCATGAACGCCGTCCTCGCTGCTCCTCCACCGCCGATTGCATCGGCTTAGGCCTCACTCCCGCGCCCCCTACCGTTCGGCGCTTTCCCAGCTCCGCTCGAGATACTGCAGCTCCCTGGCGTCCTACTCCGCTAGGATCGGACGCTCCCCTAGCTCCGCCTGCCCAGAGTGCAGGGATCCCCTTCAATCGGTCCAGCACCACTTCGCCTGCCCCGCCTTCTCCACGTCTCTCAGCGTCTCCTCACTGTGGGACAGCCCCGTGGAGGCAGCGGCATTCCTGGCCACCCCCTCCCTGCCTTCGCCCACCTCCCCCCTCTTCCGGTGCCGGCAACCTGAGCCTATCCCCCCGGCGAGCGTGACGGACGCAATAAACAACAACAACAACATCCAGCGCCTCCTACTCAGACAAAATCTACAATACAACACTACATAAAAACACCAGCCGTTGGCCTGCAGACTATATAACAGGCAGACAGTCGTTCGTTCACTACAATGTCAAGTCATCACACACAAAGAACATGCCGAACGGAGTACCCCAAAGATCAGTCCTCTCACTAACCCTTTTCAACCTTTACATACATGACATTCCTGCCACACCAGGCAACATTCACATTTTATCTTACGCAGACGACATCACAATTACCTCGATACACATCAATGCAAACACAAGCTCCACAGAAGTACAACCCTACATCACACAACTAGGAGGCTGGCTAGCACGCAACAGGCTCAAAGTAGCCCCACTAAATCAACAAGCACACTACTAACAAGCCACACAACAGAGGATCAGCACAGACCAACAGTCACACTAAACAACACCATCACGCCACACATACACGAAACCAAGATTCTAGGTGTCACTTACAACACTTTAATGTCTTTCGGGCCACACATACAGGACATCAAAACAAAATGCAGACCTAGGCTAAACACACTCAGAGCCCTCACAGGAACAACATTCGGACAGAACAAAGAAACCCTCGCACTCGTGTACAAACAATACATACGCTCAGTGCTAGACTATGCAAGTCCAGCCTGGGCACCCATAATTTCGCCCACACTCCACAATTACCTAAAAACCATACAAAGCACAGCACTCAGAATTGCACTTGGCAGCACCCAAACCACACCATCCAGTCACGTCCACGCAGAAACCAAAGTCCATCCTCTGAAAGAACACCTAGACATGAGAGGCGCTCAATTCCTTGCATCAGCACTATACAACCCACTCAGCCCCTGCCACCACTTTCAGCACTAACCCCCTTCACCCAGACAAATAGCCATCATTCAATACAACAACTAGGAATCTCACAATAATTAATTCCTTACCACTGCCCGCAGACCCAGCCAACTTCATTAAACATATAAATATATACACACACACACCTAACTTGGAACGCAATCTCAAATGAGTAAATCAAACAATCATTGACGACTCACCGCCAGACATCATGCAGACAGGGTGCACCTAAGCAGACTACGCTGTGGTCACCATCCATCACTATACTCCCAACAAACACCGCCTGTACAGCACTCACTCATACCTGTACCCCAATGTCATGCACTCCCCCACACCATGGAGTATCTTCAGCTTGATTGCCCAGAGCTGGCAGCACCAAGGCTCGGGGCAGGCATAACATCCGTCACACAGCTGTGTCCGAGTTGGCTCGGAAGGCGGCTTTCTTGTGCAGCACAGGCATCATGGCATATCCGTGGCTCGGGAACGTCAACAACAAAAGCCTGGGCAGCTACGCAAGTCTCAACAACAGCCCTGCCGGTTACGCAAGTCCCAACAACAACAGCCTGGCTGCTTAACAAGTCTCAACAGCCCTTACGGTTATGCAAGTCCCAACAACAGCCCAGGCGACAAAAAAAGTCCCAACAATAGCACGGCCGCCTTACGTTGTAGTAGATGTTGCGAGTGGGAGCAGTGCCACGATCAAGGATGTCATCGTAGTTCCTGTGGTCGATGAGCAGCACGCCCCCAGGCTTCACCATCGCGCAGAAATTGCTCAATGCCAACCTGAGACCAGAAAACATTAAATCTCCAAAAATTGGACTGTAAAAACCCACTATAGTTTGAAGTTTATAGTTTTTCAATCAAAAATTTGGAAAGTGTAAGTTTGAATGTTGTAGGTTTACAAGTTAGTTTACTATTTGAAAGATTCTGAGTTGCATTTCAAGAAGTGTAGGTATTTATCGAATTTAAAGTTATCCTGTATAAATTTAGTAATTATTCTGCATTTAAGATGGAAGTGAACATTTCAAATTTTCAAAGTGTAATAAAGTGCAGAATTACTATATTTTGGAAAGGGCATTGCTACAGAGCATAGGTACTAGCGTCTTTGTTGCTGAATTGAAATTGCGGCACAAGTGCAAAATTTGACAAGTACAAACAGGATCTCACATTTTTTATCTAGGAGAGAATCACAATTCAACTAGAGAAATGTCTTTGTAATTCACCAGAGGAAAGTCAGATAATTTATCTCATAATTGTTATAAAATATGTGCTAAGAATGAGAAGGCACCTCTGGTTAGCAAAGTCACATTCCTCATTAGGCAGATGTGCAAAGGAGTTGCCGAGGCAGATGACTGCATCAAACTGCTCCTTGCCGTCTATGTCTTCCATCAGCGTCATCCAGTTGGCTTCCTCGATTTCTGGAAAAATTTTTGGTAATACTAATTAATTATTCATTTACATTATTTATAAAAATTGTCAAATATGGTAAACAACTGATTCTAAATTGTTATAACTATAAAACTGGTCCTCCAAAGTTTACTTTTTTATAGAGGAGTGTTCCTTCATGTACCTAACCTGGAATAATAATAGCATTTTGCAAGGGATAAATTTGGCGGCATGAGATGAAAATAAGAAAATACAATAACAGGAGTTACAGGACTTTGTTTAGGAGCTGTTGCAAATTCCAATTACCAACCTTTATGGTGATCATATCAATGATACACAAAAGAACAGGCAAGTTCCCATTATTGTCATTGTCTTATAGTCAAAATTATAATAGTCATGTCATTCAGTCAAGGTAGTAACTCAAGACTGAAAAAATCAACAGCAAATCCAGTATAACATAAACTAGTAGTACGTGGATAAGCCACCCACCCCAGGCATCAAAGGCAGGCTCCTTCCTGCGTTTCCAGCGCGTCTTGAGCGCATACTTTAGCATCTTATCGGAGAGGTCGACGCTCGTCAGCCTGAAGCCTTCCTCCAGCAGCATCACTGAGTCAATCCTGAAATGATTAGTTACACTTATAATCACCATAGATTGATTGGCTTGAATGAACAGTAATTAAAAAATCCTACTTTGGGTAATAACTTATGCACGAAATTTTATGAGCAAATTTAATGTATTTGTTAGGTTGATTTTTGAGGAGTAAACACGCAGTTAACAGACACGTCATTTGTTTACATCCTTGTTTGTAATGGTTTCCATCATTATTGACATGCACAAAATAATTACAATCAAGATCTATTTTGATCATGGACACCAATAAAATCGAGATACTTATCCCATTTCAATTTATGTCAGAGGTCTGAGCCAGATTGAGGAAACTGGGTCTATAGTTGAAGGCACATTTATGATCTGATAAATTATTTACAAAGACAACTTGAAGGGGGTCTGCCTCAATGCATTATGCCATTAACGAGTCATTATCATTAACTTGTGTGCAAGTTTTATAATGTGGTGCAACAAGCTTAGTGCATATGACTCAATGTGGCACGCATGACAGTGACATCTGATATTACTGAGAAGCCATATGACGCTTGCAAGACTCATGGGGAGTTCTGGGAAATTTTTCTCAGTACTGAATAGCTGTTTTTTATTAAGAAAGTGAGAACCGATTAGGTGAAATCACTTCGACAAATAGGAACCTACGCCTAAAACAACATTCATCTGTCTGCAAAAAGGCCGATATTGATGACCCATATGATAAACAATCAAAGAGAACTGCACTACATCAAGAATATCATGAAAGCAGCAACCAAATTTAAATAATATTAGAAGTATAAGACTGACCAAATTTAATCTAAGAAATTCCAACTGTTGATAAATGCAAAGAAATTTTAATTTTATGGGCCATTACTAAACAGGGTGAAGAGGAATCAAAGAAAATATTTCAATTGAATGTTTTAATTAAATAGATTTGATTCTCCTTTAAAAAATAACAAAATTTGAATCTCCCTTGAACTATGAGATTGATGCAAAACATAAATTTGATTTTCAATGGGTTGGGAACAGGTATTACTCTTATTATTACCTTCATTTGAAAAACATTAACAATATTCTTGATACAGTATAACAAGTTTCTTGTCATTTAGAGCAAAGAGATTTCCTGTCTAACAGTCATCTGTCCATCTAACGAGCTCATAAAATATCAGTCCTGAGCAATGCCATGCTATGCCGCACGTACATTATGTAGTATGAACTAGCATAGTAGTATGTGGTTGACAAGTGGGACTCTATCCTGTACTATTATAATTAGGCATATGGATTTGATGCAAGATTTGTTGAAGACCACTCAGTAACTCTTATTTAACAATTAAGCTATTATTTCTTCCAATTATGCTTGAGCCAATTTTTAAATCAAGCCAATTTTAGGCCTGATTTGAAAGTTTGGCTACCAGGTTTCCAGGATATATTTTATTCAAATAGAATTGTCTCATTTGCCACCTATGAAGGTGACAGGTGGATCACTTGGTGGATCAAGGGACCACATGAGGGAGGTTAACAATGATACCTACAGTAACGAACGCTAGGGCATTGCCATGCGGTCCTCCGATGTTACGAGGCTGGGGATAGTGGAGGCCCTTTTATCGAGGATTAATCTGCAGCTATTTTTTTTTTTTGGTTATGCAGCAGTTGTTCTTTTGATTCATCTACCAATTTGTTCCAGAAGTTATCTGCAAGTTTGATTAATGACTATATAATACTTTTATTAATAATTTTCTTGTTCATTTCTAGTATTTTTTAATGAGTTGAACAACTTTCCTTGCTAGCATTGGCAGATCACAAAGCAGGTCACCAAAAGACATTTTAATGTATTATAAGACTTTTGAATACAGGACAATATTCATTATCAAGTTAATATAAATGAAGGGTTTTACAACAGTAGAATAACGAATTTTGAAATGAAAAGTAGAAATAAAGGGCATAGTATACAATTAAAAAATTAAATCTATTTATTCACAACCACTAGATTTGTCCAGAAATTGATATGGTTTACTTTCAGAGTATATTTGATATAAATTTTTAGTTTTATTCATGATACTCAATTGCTAAATAAGTTTAATTTTGAGGGCTTCAACAAAACTTGCTTCTTTATACCAAGTACAGTATTATGGCTGGCAACTATTATATAGTATAATATATAATAGTTTACAATAATTAACAATGAAGAATATAAAGGAGCTTATTGGTACAAAACTTTCTAATGTGAATGGTAAGAGAACATGAAAACTATGATTGCTTGCCAAAATTCATCAAAATAATTCATACAGAGCACATTCTTGTATATCTTACATGAAAAAGCAAACATGTTTTTATATTTGCAATTAGAAAAAGTTTTACGATAGTTATCAACACAAGTACCTGATATTTGTTCAGGTTAAAAGATTTGTAAAAACATACCCTGTGCCGCAAGCAACATCCAGCACTGTAATGCAATTGCGTGCCTTTAGCTGGTCTGTGATGAACTTTCTGTGAAATAGAAATGGTTCAGTTTTTATATAGGTAAGCAGACACATAAGATGATGTCTTGATCAAAGTCATCAAACCATTGAGCATTGCATTATACTCAAGATCTTGATGCTCATTTATAAAGAAATAAATAACAATAATATGATTTTTATCTCATGTTTTCTTTTAGGCAAAAGACTGGCATTTTTGGTGTAGGTATATATTCACATATTTATTAAAAGTTTTTAAAACAGCTTTTGAAATTGAAAAAAGTGAAAGTGTCAAAGTGACAACCAGAATTTAACATATTTTTTAACTGCCATTTTTTCACTTCAAGGAACAATGATACCTAATAATGATTAATCACCGGTGGTAGGCACACTTCCGCTAACCAATAATTAGCAAAGCTAACTTTTTCCTTATCGGATTAGCTTTTCAGCCAACTTTGAAAACCATTAGCAGACCAACTAGCTTTGCTAAATTTAGTTCCGCAGTTCCGCTAACTGACAGTCCGATGAAAATGTTTAAAAATCTCTTCTGATCAAAAAGTCAGGTGTTCATATTTAATGCTAAGGATTGTCAGCCGTGTGCGACACTGATGGCTGATTACATAAACATATGTATGTCAACCACGCACATCTTTTTCTACTGCTACATAATGTAGTATTGTAGCACAAGACATGATTGGTTGATGCAGCGATGAGACTGAGAGGCTGATGTTTGTCAAGGGCAGAGAGGCTGACGTTCATCATGGGCAAAAATCAACACCTTGAGGAGATGAGGAGCAAGCCATAGTAAGAACAGTATGTAACCCTGCTTATAACTAAGAGTTTTTATTTCTCAATGTTTCTCATTTCTTTAATACTTTATTATTTGCTTAATAAACTGTATGTTGAATGTACACTACTGCTAAATTTCATTTGTTCATTTAATTATTTATGTACATCTTGATCATCATCTGATCGTGGCAAGTTGACATGCTACACCTTACTGGATAGCTGCTTGTCAATGGTACAACATATTAAAAGTTTGCCTCTATAGTTCTATTTTTCAGTTTCAAAGCCCCCAAAAATTAAGCCAATGCTAAACTAATTTACTAAAAGTTAGTGGTTAGAGCCTTAGTGGTAAATTCAGCTAAAATTTCTACAATTTATTGGTTAGCTAGCTGTGCCCATCACTGTTAATCTTAATCACATTCACATATCATCAATGCAATTAGGAAAAGAAGTGCTAAGCAATTCAAACTGAAGCACTTGTAACAAAACATATAAGATATTAAAGCCACCTGTAGACAGCTGTGCGTTGGCTCTTGTCCCCAATGTAGAGCTCCCAGAGGTGGGCAGCAGTTCCATCAGAGTACTGATCTTTGAGGCCTGCTGCAGGGATGCCAAGTGACCGGGTACGATTAAAAGATTTGTAAAAACATACCCTGTGCCGCAAGCAACATCCAGCACTGTAATGCAATTGCGTGCCTTTAGCTGGTCTGTGATGAACTTTCTGTGAAATAGAAATGGTTCAGTTTTTATATAGGTAAGCAGACACATAAGATGATGTCTTGATCAAAGTCATCAAACCATTGAGCATTGCATTATACTCAAGATCTTGATGCTCATTTATAAAGAAATAAATAACAATAATATGATTTTTATCTCATGTTTTCTTTTAGGCAAAAGACTGGCATTTTTGGTGTAGGTATATATTCACATATTTATTAAAAGTTTTTAAAACAGCTTTTGAAATTGAAAAAAGTGAAAGTGTCAAAGTGACAACCAGAATTTAACATATTTTTTAACTGCCATTTTTTCACTTCAAGGAACAATGATACCTAATAATGATTAATCACCGGTGGTAGGCACACTTCCGCTAACCAATAATTAGCAAAGCTAACTTTTTCCTTATCGGATTAGCTTTTCAGCCAACTTTGAAAACCATTAGCAGACCAACTAGCTTTGCTAAATTTAGTTCCGCAGTTCCGCTAACTGACAGTCCGATGAAAATGTTTAAAAATCTCTTCTGATCAAAAAGTCAGGTGTTCATATTTAATGCTAAGGATTGTCAGCCGTGTGCGACACTGATGGCTGATTACATAAACATATGTATGTCAACCACGCACATCTTTTTCTACTGCTACATAATGTAGTATTGTAGCACAAGACATGATTGGTTGATGCAGCGATGAGACTGAGAGGCTGATGTTTGTCAAGGGCAGAGAGGCTGACGTTCATCATGGGCAAAAATCAACACCTTGAGGAGATGAGGAGCAAGCCATAGTAAGAACAGTATGTAACCCTGCTTATAACTAAGAGTTTTTATTTCTCAATGTTTCTCATTTCTTTAATACTTTATTATTTGCTTAATAAACTGTATGTTGAATGTACACTACTGCTAAATTTCATTTGTTCATTTAATTATTTATGTACATCTTGATCATCATCTGATCGTGGCAAGTTGACATGCTACACCTTACTGGATAGCTGCTTGTCAATGGTACAACATATTAAAAGTTTGCCTCTATAGTTCTATTTTTCAGTTTCAGAGCCCTCCAAAAATTGAGCCAATGCTAAACTAATTTACTAAAAGTTAGTGGTTAGAGCCTTAGTGGTAAATTCAGCTAAAATTTCTACAATTTATTGGTTAGCTAGCTGTGCCCATCACTGTTAATCTTAATCACATTCACATATCATCAATGCAATTAGGAAAAGAAGTGCTAAGCAATTCAAACTGAAGCACTTGTAACAAAACATATAAGATATTAAAGCCACCTGTAGACAGCTGTGCGTTGGCTCTTGTCCCCAATGTAGAGCTCCCAGAGGTGGGCAGCAGTTCCATCAGAGTACTGATCTTTGAGGCCTGCTGCAGGGATGCCAAGTGACCGGGTACGATAAATGCGGTTGTCGGACATTTCAGGAGACTAGCAGTAGTAGTAGACGTGTTTTCTAATGCTTCAGGAAATTTCAATCTATTTTGCACTGTCCCTGGACTAATGTAGAAAGAATATTGTTTGTAAAAGATCTAAAAAATTACCAATACCTTATACCTAGACCTACCTGAAATTTAAACACAGGACAGAGAAAAATGATTGGCCAGTTTCCCAAAAGCAGAACATGAGCAGTTATGAGCAAAGTGTCTCTGATGTTTTTCTATACCATATATATAAAATTAAGAAAGTTCATCATTTTTAAAAGATATCTAGGCCATTGAAAGGAATTCATTGAGCACCGAGTTAAACCAAAGTCAATATAAATAAGTGAAGTATGGACTATGGAGCCTACATAATGCATTAATGCTGCATTTAGTGCATTATCAATTAACAATTATTAAATCACTGTTCAAAAAGTTGACAATTAGGTATTGGATTAATTTGATTAAAAGTTATGATAAATCACAGATGTAATCATGTAGGTAATCAAATTTTTAATGATTAACTTAAATTAGCTATAAAGACTCTGTAGATAGGTATGAATTATTGAAGTGAAAAAATTAATAAAACGTATTTTGCCCATTTATTCCAATATTTATAAGGTAACCTGGGTGGGTTGCTCAATTTAAAAAAAACTCTGTTTGTTTGCAATCCTGACCTAAATGACCTTGAGCAGAAAAAACAGCTGTTGCTCAACTTGCTCACCTAACCGTCACTGCGGTTTCAACGTTTATTAGACCGTAGGCCTGCCGCCGATTCTTAACATCGCAGAAGATCCACTTTCTTTTTTCTTTAATTGGAATTTATGGGAGCCTCTGAAGACTGGTTCAATGCAGCCCCATGTCAAAACAGTTCAAGGAATTTGACTGAATTTTGTTTTCAGGTACAAAATTGGGTGTCTTGAAAAAAAAATACTCAATATTTCTAAATGGCTGAAAGGCTACAGAACAGGGCCACCAAAGTGGAGACCACACCAGGGTAGAGAGCACCACTCCAGGGCAGAGCTCGAAAGCCCCACTCCAGGGCAGATAGCCCCACTCCAGGGCAGATGGACACTAACCACTACCTGGGGACACTAACCACTCACCTGGGGACACTAGCCACTCACCTGGGGACACTAACGACTAACCACTACCTGGGGACACTAACCACTCACCTGGGCCCTGGGGACACTATCCACTCACGACTCACCTGGAGGCTGGGGACACTAACCACTCACCTGGGGGCACTAAGTTACTAACCACAAACCCGGGGGCACTAACCACACTTGGAGGCATCTTAAAATCTTTGTAACAAATTTTGCAGTTAGATGTCAGGAGCATTTATAGGTGTTCAGGATCAGGAATCAGGAGTTGAACTTCACTTTAGCTGGTCGTACCATTCGCCGGCTCAACGCTAATCAGAGCGAGACAGCACGGTATTTTCAAAGTTCGAGAAAGATAGTTCCAGAAAGATGACGTAGCAGCAGGCCAAAGCCGGCTACTGTCACGAGAGCTCAGCACCTCAGGCCTCAGCACAAAGAACCTCTTACCTCAACAGTTTGCAGAAGATTGGGTACGCAGCCGTGCACCACCAAATTTGTGCACCAATCAGCCTTGAAAGGAACGCCTAGCATATTTCCGGATGAACACCAATCAGCCGCGGTAAAATTTTTTCGCTTGTTGGCAGACGACGCTGGGCCATACGACGCCAGGCTTATTTTCCTGCGGGCTGATTGATCTAATTCAATGGATGTGATCTGTCTGGTGGCGTGCGGCTGATACTGTTGCAGTCAAGAAGTGTTGTAGGCTACGTTTTTCAGGGAAGGGATCATGATAGGCCCTAGTCCATTCGAAGCACTAGCACGGCAGTGGTGGTCTCTGACAGGCGTCCCAGAAGATCCACAGTGTGTTCAACTGTGTTGCGGACTTGAACTCGCAAGTCGTACTAGGTAACTCACTGCTTCCATTTTTTTTTCGTTTAACCGCCCGGCCTCCTTGGCGATTCTGACCAGAAACTGGCTCACAAAGCTGCAATCGAACCCTGACTTCTCTGCTCCAATCTTGGTAGTACTCTGAACTTCTGAAGTTCTGAACTATGACCACAGTGCCACAGCATTGTCTAATTACTCTAATAGTAATACTACTACTTAAAGTTTGACGTAGCTAGTGGACGACATAAGTGACAGCAGTGCAATGACAGCTAATTTTAAGTTGCAACGTTAACTTGCAAAAAGTAATATTAAATAGTCTCAGAGTGTAATTGCAGATTCCATTGAACGTGTGAGAAATTAGAGTTACAAACATATATAAAAAAATTTCTTGAACTAATTCCACCAACCGATACCAACAGTAGCTATCATTTGTAATACGACCCAATTGTGCTTCTTCTGAAGAAAGATTCTATAATAATAATAGCGGTTTCAGCGTTTATTAGGCCATAGCCCTGTCGCCTATTCTTAACATCTCAGAACATCCACATCTTGTTGCGGTCTCGAACTCGCAACTCACTGATTCAAATTCTGCTGTGCTTAACCGCCCGGCCTCCTTGCCGATTCTGACCAGAAACTGTTGTTGTTGTTGTTAGCTTTGTTTGAGATGTGTAGATGACCTCCTGCGGGCCAACTGTCACATCTGGACATGGCAGTGTTGATGGCTTTCTTGGGTCTCTTCCTCAGCAGCAGACAAGTTTCATTGGCTTGCAGGTGGAACAGCAACTACTTCCAAATGGCCTGGATGATGCTCGCTGTTNCTTGTCAATATCTTTGGGGTTCTCCATCTCAATGGCAATCAGATTCTTCCTCAAGTTTACTCTTACATCCTTGATATTGCAAGTAGAATATGGTGGGGTGGCAAGAGCAGAGCAGAGCTTGGCTGGGGAGGTCAGCATCTTGCGGGAAGCAGCATCCGCAGGCCGGATCAGGACAACACTGTTGTCATTTCTGTCTTCTGCAGTTCCATGCATTGTGGATTGTCTTTTGGCTTTATCAATTTTTTCTGGCAATCGATTGTTTCCATTGTTATTACTATTGGTTCTCTCAGTCTCAATGTTAATCAACTTGTTTTTCTGAATAGGGTATATTTCTCTAACTAGATCACTTTCATTGTTAGATTGATGGGTTCTTTTCTGCTGAGTACCAGGGGTCATATCTTCTGTTGCTTTCCTCTTTGGTCTTTCAGAATTCACTTCTTCACACATTTGATCTTCAGTCCAGTCATCACCTGTGTTTACAAAGTGTTCCATTTGAGATTCAGTTAGATTTTCTGCATTACTTTCTAAGCTTCCAGGAGGTCCTGGAGCTTGAAAGCCGTTCTGATTAGGCTTTGGCATATTTAAACCACAGAGATCGTATTTACGTTTTACCAGGAGCTATGTTAACTCGGCCACAGTCAGAGTCCTCCTCGACCAGAAACTGGCTCATAGAGCTGGGATCGAACACGTTACACGTGCCCCTCTGCGCCAATCTTGGTACTCGAACTGTAACCACGAAACCACTTGGGCAATTTGTGATTTCTACGGTAACTGCATAGTGCATAAACACTCACAGAGAAGACCATCTATCATGTCGATGACATGGCTTGCATTTATAGACCACTAATCTACAAAGGAAAATAATTTAATTAAAACACGTTCAAGATTGCTGTTCAACAACCAAGCTTACCTGCCAGTGAGAGCGAAAGTTCTTACCCAATGCGTTTTCTACGCTCTAGGAATAAATGTTAATCGTTAATATATCTCAATAGGAGCTCCCAGAGATAAGATACAATAGGAACAATACTACATTTAATGCATTTCCTATGGTAGAAAACTTAACGTCTAATCTCCAGGCGCTTTTTTATCGTACTTTCAATGTTTCTTCCTGATTGGCAATGATATCATTGTGATACTGCGGCGATAAGGATTCACGAAGATTTATTAGGATACATTCCTACTGCAGCAATGAAGCTGGAAAAAACTTGATCGATCGAGTTACTGATAGTTATTCTGCGTCGTACCATATGCGATGACAGCTTTGTTTAGTCATTTTCCATATTAGAATTAATTTTAGAGGTAAAAATTTCCTCTGTTCCAAATTTTATGGTAATAATTTGAGAATGCTCACCTTATGTAAGTCTAGATTCATCCACCATGGTCCACGGTTTTTGTTAAGTAGTGAAATGTTTGCATAACGAAAACAAACCTTTCATCCTGAATATTGCCCTCGAAAGCCAATAATGTCGATAAAAAATTTAAATGGTTGATTATTTTCCAATCAAGAGTCAAAACCAACAAAAACTATGAACGAGCTTTAATATCAATTAATGTAGTTTCAATTTTAGGAATTTCAGGGAAAGTGTTTTCCGTTTCTTAACTCTACTCTCTTAACCTTCTACCGCCGTGTGTCACTCTCCGAGAACATAACTTGCAAATTAAAATATTATATGTAAAGTATTGAGTGTAGCAACCTGAGGACGTTTGTACGTAACAGAGAAAATTTTAAAATTTTCGTACGTGGCGGCAACCATCAGTGCAAGTCATTTTGCGCTCACTAGAAGTAGAACGTTTAATTTTTGGGAAGTAGGTTTGTGACAATATTGCTCTGGTTACTCGTGTCAGGCGGTACAGGGTTAAATTAAAAAGTTAGTCACCGTATGATGGCAGAGATGGTAGCCTAGTGCAGCAAATTTCTTTAACCAAAAATTCAAGACAAATATAACGTAAGACAGATATGCAAATGATAAATAAATATTCACGAAAATTTCCATTGGAAAATAGACATTAACGGCAAAGACAAGCCACCATCAACATCGTTTACTTTGTGTCACGGAATTTGGCGAGAAAAAGAACTCGGTGAGATATGTTTCATGTCATAGCATGATGACAGATTGACAGTACAACTGTACAAATGTTTCCTCAAATTCAAAGGATAACAAATTAATGAAATAAATTATAATTCATTTGATGCTTCTACGTTTTTCTCACATGGTGCTCTGACCATATTGTGGGGGCTAGCTGTGTTAGTTTATTATTAGTTCACGTGACCTGATTGATGTTGGTGGCCACGGGACGAACTGGGAGACAAGGAAAAGTAGTGATGATGAGGTGTCAGGAGCACGTGGCAACGACGAGATGCACGTGGCGTGAAGAGGTGCAGGTGGCGTGATGAGGTGCACGTGGCGTGATGAGGTGCACGTGGCGTGAAGAGGTGCACGTGGCGTGATGAGGTGCACGTGGCGTGCTGAGGTGCACGTGGCGTGATGAGGTGCACGTAGCGTGATGAGGTGCACGTGACGTGATGAGGTGCACGTGGCGTGATGAGGTGCACGTGGCGTGTTGAGATGCACGTGACGTGATGCATGTGGCGTGGTGAGAATCACGTGGAGTTGTAAGAGGCATGTGTTGATGTTGGTGACGTTACAATGTGTGCTTGTGAGGTGCTGACGTGATGTTGCACGATGTTACCGGATCAGCTGCTGGAATAGAAATGAGCTCTGAGTGGGCACTGGGCACGGGCAGAAGTGAGGCTAGTGAGCTATGAGAAGCCTTCCGGAAATGAATGTTGCTAACGGTAGCAGTGATTCGCTAGCATGAATTCTCTCTAATTTTTTTAAAACTATTTTCTTAAATATAAAAGTGGTTATGTAGCGAGATCCGCTACATCGCAGACTTCGTCATCGAGTGTGTGTCGCGATGTCGTTGGGCGGCAGTATTCGTTCCTCACGTTCGTAACATTACGCGTTCCCTACTTTGATTTAGAAAATTTACTTACTAATATATCTCTTTCTGAAACCATTTATATCTGCCTCAATTCATTGTTTAAAGATGTCAGTGATCTTCTCATGGGTTTTAGCCGCAATTTTTCTAAACTTCTCGTTGAATTATCTGTGCGAACCTTAATTTTCGTATTTGCTAGCAAGTTTGACTGACAAATTGACGGTTTGGGCATGGGGGCTTCCACTTGGTTCTACATTTGCCAGTATTTTCATGTTTTCACGAAGCTATTTGGTTGGTCAATAATTGTCCTCTTGATTTTAAACCAATTTTCTATAACCGATATGTTGATGATACTTTTTCGAATTTTAAGCATTCCTCTCATGACTCACGTGGGCCTTTTGTTTGAATATCTCAATCTCCAATATAAGTCTATCAAATTCACAATGGAGCTTGAATCAAACAATAGTTTGTCTTTCATTGATTGCAAAGTTACCACATCTAATGGCCATTTCCAAACTTCGGTTTTCAAAAAATCGACATTTACCGGCTCAAGCACCAGCTTTTTTAGCTTTTGTTCATTTCGTTTTAAAATAAATGGGATCCAAACATTGATAAACTGCGGCTTTCGCATTTGCTCTGCTTTCCTAGCCATGCACTCTGAATCTCTGAATTTGAATTTTTTGCAGTATCTCTTCACAAAATTGCTTTCCATTGCACCTCGTGGTTACCCAAATTAAAAAGTTTATGTGCAAGCAATATAATGAAGTTGTTCCCAAGAGTGACTATAGGAACGTTGTTTACTGTTCTTTTCCCTACTTTGGCCCTGCATCTGACAATAATCACAATATGTCACAGGAATTAAAAGTCTTAAAAAGTTCGCTAAATACCTTTCGGATGTAAATCTTCATGTGTTGTTGGTTAACAATTTTATAATCGGTTCGTTTTTCAGGTATAAGGATACCCTCCCTGTTCTTACGCGATCGTCACTAGTTTACGCATATTGTTGTGCGCAGTGCGCATCAGCGTACGCCGGTATGACGGCACACAATTTCTATACTAGACTGGCTGAGCATAAAGGCAGGAGTTATAGAACGGGGAACCTACTTGCACATCCTCCTAATTCTGTTGTACGTGTTCATGCCAAGCAGTGAAACACCTCTATCTGATAGTGATTTTAAAGTTCTATAGCTTCCACATCCGGTGTTACTGATCTACGAATTTTAGAATCCCGGTGTATATTTAAACAGAAGCCTAGTCTGAATGCCGCTTTTAGCTCCTTTCCTCTTGAAATAGCAAATAGATAGGCCCGTTTATTGGCGTTCATTTCATGTCTCATTTGCTCGTTTCTGTTTTAATACCGGACAGTAGATTTTACTTTCCTTATTGATTGTATTTGTGTTTCTAGGACTAAACTTCTTCTGAACTGAACTTTGTGTTATGTACTGACGATGGAGATGTTTCCGAAACGCTTTCTCTTATAAAGATATGGTGAATTTTTGTGCTATTGTATTGCTTTTAAATTCCTGGTTAATTTGCGATTTAAGCAAACAGGTTTTCTTAATAAGTATGTAGGTACTTTGTGTAGAGCTCTTCAAGACTTTTACGATAATTACTAAAATGATTAATCAGATAGAAGGAATTTCAAAATAATAAATTAACACAGGTGTCGTTAATAAGCCTTATGAATCGCTAAAATATAATTATTTACTCAGGGTTAGTACCGGTACTTAGGAAAAAAATTCCATGACTTTTACATGACTCTCCATGACCATCACTATAATTTTCCATGATTCGTATACGACAGGTATAGCATGACTGAAAGACTAACCGTGCATATTCTATCATCTCCTACAGTTGATGAATAGCAAAGTTGTAAATGCATAGGGCAGGGAGACACTGAGTAACAGAAATGACACAAATATAAGAATCAAGCCCACACTTTTATTATTATGAATTCAATAGTGTCAAATCACAACAAATATTGAGTAATGCACACATGATAATTTTACATGATAATGTCTGGTCAATACAGTTCAGAACACTCTTCAACACCACTACCCTAACATTCAACTGGTAGCTATTTCATAAACTTTTTCTTTAATGTCTAGATCCTGTTGATTTGTTTGCAAAGATCGCCTCATGGCGTTAAACTTTGGGATAATTTTCAAATCCCGCTTTCTCGGTATTATCTTAACATTATTCGGTGAATAGGGTATTTAAAATATTATCGATGAATTTGAACACGATCATACGCTCGTATAATGAGGCTGTGAAATTCCTGCTCTACATCTAATGTCATTTCCCTAGGCATAACTGAAACAATTGACAATATCCTAGCGGGCAGGTTTCTCTATAAGATGGATATAAAAGACAGGACTAGGAATGTGCCCAAGAGGCTGAAAGTCCCCGTAGACGCTGTGTTGAGCCTCGGGCCCAAAGGTCTCCTTCAGCAGCGAAGTAAAGGAGTCCAGACGGTGAGGGAAGCACGAGAGACGGAACTTGCTGCACAAGAAAGGACGGTTTGAATATGGTATCAACTGAATGCACTCTTCGTTCAAATTGTGCAATTATGGTGGTCCTGGAATGTGTTTAATGCAATGAAACTCAAAAATAACTTTTTTCAACATTGTTACATATATTTTACTACAATTGAAGAAACAATGTAAAGAAGATTCTACCTACAAATTAGGAATTACATCTTGATACAAATCAACTTTAAAAATGCATCTGGGTTTCCCCAGATTTTTCATTCAAACTGAGACTTTTCCACATACTTTTGCGTAACTTTCTGAAGCCTGCCACGCTTGGCCCGCTCAGAGTCGGTGTCGTCTCTGAGATCTTTGTCACCGTCGAGTTTTATGACGTAGTCTAGCGTCACCAGCACAGGCGTTCCCTCCGTCACCACCACTGATGTGATGATCGACTCCAAGTGCTCACCCTGAAAAACACGACCATCATATAAAATTTCCTACTTTCAATCACAGGCAGGCATTCGCAAAAGCATCACTTGTCGCTCCTATTGACTCGACAATTAACTTCAAGGGTGCGTTCCATACCATTGGTAGGGCTTCTAAGTTGTGGCTATTATTATCTGTATTAGCACTGTAATTATACCTGGCTAATATTAGACGCATCTCCTCAATAGTTATTTGGTGTTTGCCTCACAAATTACTACACTGTATGTCGAGACATTCAGCCTGAGCAAGCCCAAGCTATAAGCGATGCCGACAGAGCAAAACATATTAACAGCCCGGGCAGCTAAGCAAGTACCAAAACCGCTCGGGCGGCTACGGAAGTCTCAACAACAGCCCAGGCGACCAAAAAAGTCCCAATAACAGCCCATCAAATAAACAAGTCCGAACAACAGCCCGGGCGGCTATGGAAGTCTCAACAACAGCCCAGGCGACTAAACAAGTCCCAACAACAGCCCGGGCGACTAAACAAGTCCCGACAACAGCCGGGGCGACTAGAAAAGTCCCGACAACAGCCAGGGCGGCTAAATGACTAAACAAGTCCCAACAACAGCCGGGGCGACTAGACAAGTCCCGACAACAGCCGGGGCGACTTAACAAGTCCCAACAACAGCCCGGGCGACTAGACAAGTCCCGACAACAGCCCGGCCGCCGTACGTTGTAGTAGATGTTGTGAGTGGGCGATGTTCCGCGCTCGAGGATGTCGTCGTAGTTCTTGTGGTCGATGAGCAGCACACCCCCAGGCTTCACCATCGCGCAGAAGTTGCTCAATGCCAACCTGAGACCAGAAAACATTAAATCTCCAAAAATTGGACCGTAATAATCCAACTTAGTTTGAAGCTTTATAGTTTTTTAATTGAAAATTCGGGAATCGCAAGTTTGAACACTGTAGGTTTACAAGTTAGTTTACTATTTGAAAGATTCTGGGTGACCTTTCAAAAAGTATAGTTATAGAATTTAAAGTTACCCGTACAAATTTAGTAATTATTGTGCATTCAAGCTGGAAGTGACAATATCAGAATTTTAAAGTGTAATTTAGTGCAGAATTATTATACTTCGGAAATGGCCTTGCTACAGAAGCGTACGTACTCGCGTCGTCGTTGCTAAATTGAAATTGCGGCTCAATTGTAAAATTTGATATGTGACGTGTGGACAGGATCGTCATTTTTTTATCCAGAAGAGAATTGCAATTTAAGTAGAGAAGCGTTTTCGTAATTCACCAGAGAAAAATCTAATAATTTTGCTCGTAGTTCTTGTAAAATATGTGTAGAGGAGGAGGAGGCAGCACCTCTGGTTAGCGAAGTCGAGTTCCTTATTAGGCAGATGGGCGAAGGAGTTGCCGAGGCAGATGACTGCGTCGAACTGCTCCTCTCCGTATATGTCTTCCGTGAGCGTCATCCAGTTAGCCTCCTCGATTTCTGAAAATTTATTGGTAGTAATAATTAATAATTCATTCCCATTAATTATAACAATTGCCAAATATGGTGAACAATTCATTCTAAATTGTATATAACTATAAAAACAGGTCCTACAAATTTTACTTTTTCATGGACGAGTGTTCCTTCATGTAGTCAAACTTGAAATAATAATAGAATTTATGCGACGGATAAATTTGTCGACATGAGATGAAAACAAGAAAACACCACACCAGAACTTCGGTAGAAAGCCGTCGCAAAGTTCCACTTACAATTTTCATCATCATGGTGATTATACCAAAGCTACACAACAGACCAAGCAAGTTCTTGTTCTTATCATAGTCTTATAGTCAAAATTATAATAGTCTTGTCTTTCAGTCAAGGTAACTTGAGACTGAAAAAATCAACGGCAAATCCAGTATCGCATAAACAAGTAGTACATGGGTAAGCCACACACCCCAGGCATCAAAGGCAGGTTCCTTCCTGCGTTTCCAGCGCGTCTTGAGCGCATACTTGAGCATCTTGTCGGAGAGGTCGACGCTCGTCAGCCTGAAGCCTTCCTCCAGCAGCATCACTGAGTCAATCCTGCAATGTCATCATCATAAGGTCAATGATTAGTTACACTTATAATATCAATGTAGATTGATTGGCCCGAATGAACAGTAATTAAAAATCCTAATTTCGGTAATAAATTATGCATGAGATTTCATGACTAAATTAACTGTATATGTACGTCGAGTTTATTTTCCATGAGCTAACGCGCAGTTAACAGATGAGTCATTTGTTTACATCCTTGTTCGTAATTGTCTCAGTCATTGTTGACAGGGAAAAACTAATTACAATCAAGATCTATCTTGATCATGGACACCAATAAAATCAAGATACTTATCACGTTTTTATTCATGTCAGCGGTCTGAGACAGATTGAGGAAACTAGGTCTATAGTTGAAGGTACATTTATGATACGATAAATAACTTACATAGACAATTCTAGGGAGGTCTGCCTCAATGCATTAAGCCATCAACGAGAAGTTATCATGAACTTGTGTGCAAGTTTTACTGGGTGGTGCAGCAAGCTTAGCGCGTACGACGCTATTTGGCAGATACGAAAGTGACATCTGATAGCGCCGAGAAGCCGTATGACATGCGCGCATGACTAGAGGGGACTGGGAAGTTTTCCTCAGTACAGTACTGAATTAGCTGTATTTATTAGCGAGGTAAGAACAGATTAGGTAAAATCAGTTCAACGAATAGAAACCTACACCTAAAAATTCATCACCAGTCTTCAGAGATCGCTGATATTGACAACCCCTATGAGAAACAATCAAAGAGAATTACACTACATCAATAATTTCGTAAAAGCGGAAACCGCATGAAAATAATATTAGAAGTATAAGACCCACAAAAGATGATTTAAGAAATTCCAACTGTCGATGTTTAATGCAAAAAAATTTTAATTTCATGGGACGAATCACGAGGCATTTTGTACTAAACAGGGCGAAGAGTAATCAAAGAAAATATTTCAATTTGTTATTTTCATTAAATAGATTTGATTCTCTTATAGAAATAACAAAATTCGAATCTCCTTCAAACTATGGGATTGCTGCGAAACATGAATTTGATTTTGAATATTTTAGAAACAGGTATTACTCTTATTGTTACTTTAATTTCAAAAAATATTGACGAAATTCTCGATACGGTATAACACGTTTCTCGTAATTTAGATCTAAGAGATTTCCTGTCTAACGGTCATCTGTCCATATAACGAGCTCGTGAAATATCAGTCCTGAGCAATGCCATGCTATGCCCGTATGCCGCATGTACATTATGTAGTATGAACTAGCATAGTTATATCATATGCGGTTGACGAGTGGACACAAACCTGTACTGTTGAAATTAGGCATAAGGCTTTGATGTAAGTTTTGTTGAAGACCATACAATAATTCTTATTTCACAATTCTGTTATTATTTGTTCAAATTTTGCGAACTTTTTTTATCGGTTGGTGGCTAGATTTGAAAGTTCGGCTACAAGGTTTCCAGGAGATATTTTATTGTAATAGAATGGTCTCCCTTGCCACCTACAGTCCGTATAGGATCAATGGACCACATGAGGGAGGCTAACAACGATATACGGTCACTCGCGCTACGGCATTGTCATGCGGTTTCTGACAGAGAACAGGCTGGTGGGCGCATTTGTCGCCACTAGTCTTAACCCCAATTATATAAAAAAATTGTCATGCGGTGCCACAACGCTACACGCCTGGCTTGAGTAATTACTCATTTATGAGCAGCAATAGCAGCTTGATCGAACGAGTTCGGAGTTACAGATAGTTATTCTGCGTCGAACCATATGTGAAGTCATTTTTAGCGCATTTTCTCATTTATGGAAAAAATGCACTATTGTGCTCGCCATGTCCGTCTGTCCGTCCGTCCTTCTGCCCGTCTGTCTGTCCGTCCGTGACTTCATGTTTTCGTCGACGAGAAAATTCGCTCTCTGTCACTCACTGCAGTGAGTACTGAGTTACAATTTTTGTCCTTTACCTTTTTAGAATTGGTTTTAGAGTTAAAATTTTCCTTCTTTCCAAATTGTAGGGTAGAATGTAAAATTGTCAGAGACGTCAGGAGGTCCTTATCATCGATAAGGAGGTCTTTCTCATCGACAATTAATCTAAAACCATTTATTTTGGTATGGTTAAGCAGAAGGTGTTCCTTCGATTTAACTGCAACTTTGTTGCAGAAGTTGTCTACAAGTTTATTAATGACCAGAAAATTCTTTTATTAATAATTTTTTTGTTTATTATTTTTTTTAAATGAGTTGGACGACGTTCCTTGCTAGCATGGGCAGATCAAGAAGCAGGTCACCACAAAACATTTTAATGAATCACATGACGTATCAAATACAGCACAATTTTCATTATCAAGTGTAAATCAATAAATTTTTTACAACACTAAAAAAACAAATTTTGAAATGACCTAAGTACAATCAAACGACATAGTGTAATCGATTGGAAAATAAAAAAAATTTTTTTATAGGCCTACCACTAGATTTGCCCATATATTGAAATTACTTTCAGAATATTTTATATTAATTTTTAGTTTTACCAATGATACTCAATTGCTAAGTAATAATAACTTGAGGGCTTCTATAAAACTTGCTTAGAAAAGATTTATGCCAAGTATTATGGCTGGCAAGACCGTGTTACCTATATATAATATCAAACCTTATAATATAAATAATTTGCTAAATATAATACATAATAATTTACTATGAATAACATTGAAGAATGTTAATAATAGTAAAGGAGCTTATTGGCACAAAACATTACTTTATCGTTTTTATAAAGGAGCTTATTGATACAAAACATTACTAAAGTGAATGGTGAGAGAACATGAAATCTATTATTTGGTTGCCCAAAATTCATCAAAATAATTCATGCAGAGCACATTCTTGTATATCTTACATGAAAAAGCAAACAAGTTTTTACATTTGCAATTAGAAAAAGTTTAACAATAGGTATCAACACAAGAACTTGATATTTGTTCAGGTTAAAAAGATTTGTAAAAACATACCCTGTGCCGCAAGCAACATCCAGCACTGTAATGCAATTGCGTGCCTTTAGCTGGTCTGTGATGAACTTTCTGTGATATAGAAATGGTTCAGTTTTTAGATAGGTAAGCAGACACATAAGATTATGTCTTGATCAAACCATTGAGCATTGCATTATACTCAAGATCTTGATGCTCATTTATAAAGAAATAAAATAATATAATTTTTTATCTCATGTTTTCTTTTAGGCAAAAGACTCTGGCATTTTAGGTGTATATATTCACATATTTATTAAAAGTTTTAAAAACAGCTTTTCAAATTGAAAAAAGTAAAAGTGACAACCAGAAATCAACATATTTTTTGTTTGCCATTTCTTTCTTATTTCTTATTTCTTTGTGAGAATGAAAGACTGCAGTTTTGGTGTGAATATTCACGTATTTATGAGAAGTTTTAAAAACAGCAAACAGCTTCTCAAAATTAAGAAACAAGAAAGTGAAGGCCAGAAATTAATATTTTTTGTTTGTCATTTTTTCACTTCCAGGAACAATGATAGATAATAATGATTAATCACAAATCCTCAACACAGTTGAGATGAGAAGTGTTCAAACTGTAGCATTTTTAACAAAACATATAAGATATTAAAGCCACCTGTAGACAGCTGTGCGTTGGCTCTTGTCCCCAATGTAGAGCTCCCAGAGGTGGGCAGCAGTTCCATCAGAGTACTGATCTTTGAGGCCTGCTGCAGGGATGCCAAGTGACCGGGTACGATAAATGCGGTTGTCGGACATTTCAGGAGACTAGTAGTAGGCCTGTTTTCTAGCCTTTCAGGAAATTTATAGCTGTTTTGCACCGTCCCTCGACTAACATAGAGAGAATATTCTTTGAAAAGATCTAAAACATTACCAATAACTTTCATCTGAAATTTGAAAACAGGATAGAAAAAAGTGATAGCCAGTTCCTAAAAAACAGAACATGAAGAAAGTAAACCTAATGTTTTTCTATAGTATATGATATAATATACTTTTAAGCAGGTTTCATTGAAGACCAGCGAATTCGTTTTATTGACAATTTTCTTATTACCTAGTTCCTTCAATAGATCGAACAAGATTTAGCGTTTGCACAGGTAAATTGAAAATCAGATTACCGAAGGACATTTTTATTTCTTTGACGACGTTTCGAATGTTTCTATCATTCATTATCAAGTTAAAAGGCGCCTTGAGTGATGGATGGAATTTGGGTCGACATAAGTACAAAATCAAGTAAATGGGATACTACTCAAAAATCAAAATTGTTAGGAATAATTACAAAATCACAAAAATAATTAAGAATTAAAGCACCGAAAATTACTCCGAAAACAGTCTCAAGGTTCTGACAAATCCAGTAGTTTGAAGGTCGTTTGCTGGGGTCCTATCCTTAATGATGAGGGCCTCAGCTATCGCGAGTCGGTTGGCGTCGGGGCATCTCACGACGACGCTGGTGCATTCTTCAAGCACCGTACGAGTGATGGTCTCGTCGTGGGCCTCCATCAGGTGGTTCCTTGGTCCGCCAGACAGAAGGTGGCACGTGAGACGTCGGCTTAATGTTGTAGTTGTGAGCCCGATGTAGTCCATATTGGGGAGAAGTCTACAACCTTCTCTATTGCAAGAAAATTTATAGACTACATTGGTCTCTTGGGAAACTCACGTTTTTTTGCAGGGTTACTTATTGTTCATTACAAGATTCTGTATTTTCTTGTTTTTGAAATAAATCAGTAGTTTAATTTTATTATTAGTTACGTTCACGATGTTGTTGTGAACGATAGAATGAAGGATCCGTTCATCTGCTTTATAACCGCTGGTCATTTGGTTCTCATAGTAGATGGTNGTTTTATGCGAGGCCGGAGGTGGGCAAAGCCAAGTGGTCGCAGGCTGTTGCGCGCAAGTTCCAATTCGAGCGGTGGCCAGGGTATGAAGTGATGCTTCTACGCAACGTTCAGTGGTGGACGGCCATTCGACCGTAGGCTATTCGACCTCGTGCCTGGGGGGTGTGGAGCTCAAAATATTCAAAGCAGAAGGATGTCAATGATCGGTTACGGATAGCAGATTCCATTCACGGCTGATTGGTGGATGTCCGGAAAGATCCAAGGCGTTCGATTCAGGGCTTATTGGTGTACAAAATTTGTGGTGCACGGCTGCGCTCCCTGTGGGAGGACGAAAATGAAAAGGAACTTCTAAATCTCGGAATTAATTGTCGTGTGATATCAAAATTTAACAAAACCAAGAAGAAGATAGAATTGGAATTTTTGTATGAATCTTTATTGAAATTAAAAAATGAAAACAAAATTGATATTAATCCTAACTTGAAAGATCAACTAAGAATACACGTCCAAGATTACCGGATCGACACTTTAGCGAACTCGCCTGCGAACTGGCCTGCGCACTGGAATGCAAAACCTAACTTGACGTTCAACTCAACAAGCAATAAATCCAACAATAATGAACGGATTTTATTCAAATTTGAAAAATGGGTAGATAATATCAATAATTTGTGAACGGAATTATTTCAGATTTTTTACATCAATTACTTTTTATTAATACGTACGGAAAACCTAACTTCATTTTCAACTCAACCAGCCATAAATCCATCAATAATGAACGGATTTCATTCAAATTTAAAAATTAAGTAAATATTATCAATAATTTGTGGACGAATTTATTTCAGATTTTTACATCAATTATTTTTTTTAAATGCCACAAAATACTGAAACTTGACCTGACTTGGACCTAACCTGCGAGGTGAACGTGAAGTTAGGTTTTCCGTATTAATAAAAAAGTAATTGATGTAAAAATATGAAATAATTCCGCCCAAAAATTACTGATATTATCTACTTTTTCAAATTTAATTAAAATCCGTTCATAATTGATGGATTTATGGCTGGTTGAGTTGAAAATGAAGTTAGGTTTTCCGTATTAATAAAAAAGTAATTGATGTAAAAATGTGAAATAATTCCGTCCACAAATTACTGATATTATCTACTTATTTTTCAAATTTGAATAAAATCCGTTCATTATTAATGGATTTATGGCTGTTGAGTTGAACGTCAAGTTAGGTTTTGCATTCGAGTGCGCAGGCTAGTTCGCACGCGAGCTCGCTGAAGTGTCGATTCGGTTCCAAGATTGCTATCCAACAACCAAGCTTACCTGCCAGTGAGAGCAAATTTTTGAACCCAACACGTTTATATGCGCCCCATGAATAAGTATTAATCGTTAGGATATCTCAATTAGAGCTCCTATAGAGATTAGATTACATACTATGGGACAATCAACGCATTTCTAGAGGCAGAAAACTTAACGTCTAATCTCCATGCGCTTTTTAATCGTGCTGTCAATGTTTTTCCTTGAATAACGATGATATAACTGATCTCTGTGATGATAATGCGGCGATAATAATTCACGATAAATTATTAGGAAACCTTCCTATTGTCCAAAACGTCAACTTATGTAATCATCCACCATGATCCACTATTATTACTTAGCAACTACCAATAGTGAAATGTTTGTAATACCTACGAAAACCACATTTCATTCTTTAAATTGCATTCGTAATGGACCATGAAAAGTTAACAATTTCAAATAAAAAAAGTGTAAAGTGGGTGGCAATTTTCAAATAAAGAGTAAAAAACAACGGAAACTATGAATGAGCTTTAATACCAATTACTAAAATGGATTCAGTTTTAGGAATTTCAGGGAAAGTGTTTCCCGTTGCTGCAACTGCTGCGCCAGACATGACTTACTTTAAATTAAACTGCTAGTCACCGTATGATCGTAGAGGAGGTTGTGCAGAAATTTTTGTTGACCAAAAATTCTAGACAAAGAAGACGTATGACATATAAAATTATAAATATACATTAAAATTTCTATTGGGAAATGGACATTAGCGGCAGAGGCAAGACACCGTCAACATTCTTTACTTTGTGCCATGAAATTTGGCAGGAAAAAGAACTCGGTAAGATATGTTTCATGTCATGGCGTGATGGCAGTACAAATGTTTCCTCAAATTCTAAGAATAACAAATGAATGAATATAGTTCATTTAATGGGTCTTTACGTTTTTCTCGCATGGTGCTTTGATCAAATCCTCAACATAAATGCATTGACAGAGTGCCATTTTACTAAGCAGTTTGAGAGTCATACAAGTAGGTATTTTTAATGTTTATTGCACCGATATAAACTATTTTTTAAAGAATTCTATGTTGACGCTCCGAGTATAAACGTGTTCAAGAACAGACAAGATAATTTATTTAGAAATACATGGTCAGACTTGAAATACCTAGCGCCATATCGAACCCGGTGGGAGTTTACCTAGTAGCCACTAGCTAGTACCTAGTAGCTATTTCAAGTTTCAACTATCCTCAGGCTCAGAGGCTCAGTTTGGAAAAGATCCGTTCGAAGGACCTGTTTTTAGATCTCCTGTGGACACGTCACGAAAAGTACAAGAATCGGCGACAGGCTACATTAGGTCTACTCTTCAGCGTCGCCATCACTATGTTATGTTAGGTTAATAATAAACAATTTTTCTTCACTAACCAAAATTTGTCAGATTTCCTACTTGAGGCTTGGCTGCAGCAGTTGCAAGAAGAAAACGAACGACTGAAGAAAGCAGGGCAGACTTCGTCATCGAGTGTGTGTCGCGATGTCGTTGGTCGGCTGTATTCGTTCCTCACGTACGTTGTGCGTGCCGCTAACCTGCCTCAGGCACTTGTATACAAGTCCATCGATCTCTACTGCAGGTAATAGACAACTTCATTGTGACATCAAAATGTCAATTTAGGAAAAGCTTTGGGGCTTGTGATGTAAAATTGTATATTGTGTCTCATTAATTAACGTGCACGATGTAAAAATTGATCGTAGTTCACACACTAAAAAAATTGAATTTCAAGTCTAAAATCATGCAAGTTCACTCATATCTTGATGTAATCAAGTTTTAGGTCAAGCCTCATTTTGAGAATTCTATGAACTAGTCTAAGCACACTTGTGTGAATTGTGCACTGCAATGTTCTTTGCTGAATGCTCCTGTGGCTTTGATTTCCCATTCTTACCTATAAATGTACATTGTGGCTCTCCATATTGGAAATAAATTAGGTTTAATTTCTCAACGGTTAAGACCAATTAAGTTTATCGTTTGAGCATGAATTTTATAAATAGAATTACGTCTGTTGACTAGCAAAATTACTTTTGGAGGTAATAATTTTTTTTGTAACGTTGTGACAGTATGAAAATCTACGGACATATTTTTCATATTTCAGTTAGACAAGTTTACTAGAATAACCGTGCCGGTATATCAGTTCGACATGTATCGCCTGAATACTTCATAACATTAATATTTTAACTCTTAGTACAATGAATGGACCTATTTTATTTATGCACGGTGCAGGTTCATAGTTAAGCACATCGAAGTCATGACTGAGTACGTGGAAGAGAACGCAGGACATCAATCATCTGATATAAAAACCAAATCTTCCTCGAAAGGCAAGACATCGACGCGGAAGAGAAGCCTCAGCAGAAAAGGTTGGTAACATTGAACATTATCGGTAGTCGTCTGCAGTTATTCTTAAAAGCTATTATTTCACGAAGGATTAAATGTAATTAATCAATTTCCCTGCCGCTCGCCTACTATCGTGAAAGAGACTCGCGTTAAATTTGTTGAATTCGGCTCATTTTGTCGGTGATGGCCCCGTAATATAACATCCAACATTTTTTGATCACAATAGCTGTAATAGTTTTCTTTTCTAATTGGGTTTCGAAACATTGATTATCTGTGCTAATGGCGTTTATGCCGAGCATTAAAAATATTTTATCCTCATTGCTTCTTAAGAGTCCATGGGCCCCAATCATAGATAACCTAAGTGCTTATGATTCGGGGATAGCGATATTGCAAATCATCACGAGGGCTTTGACCAGATTCAGGCCAAAAATTCACGAGGAAAATTATAATTATGTATGAATTATGTAAGTATATGAATTATAGACATTTGGCTGAAACAGGAACAATTAGTCATCCTTTGATTAATTATTATTGTCGAAAGGACCAACGGTAGTTGAATTAAGTTTTGAAAACATGTAATATTAAACGTACTTTATTTATTAATGGAGGAATAACATGTTGCAATACTTTATATATGCTTGGTCTGAAAAGCAATTTTCAACTGATAACATTGTCGTGGGAAAATTAACTCAAATTTATGCTTTCTACTTAAACCTCATTTAATCATCAGATGTCCGTTACATATAATCCTACAGATGAATTATTTCGCCAAAATAAGAAAAATCACTGTTCTCATCGACCTTTCATATCCTGACTACTAGAGATAAATATTCTGAAAATACCAGCCAACTTGTTTCAAGTGTCACTTTCGGCGTGCGATTGCTGATGGCATTCACGAGGTAATCTTAAGTGTGTGATTGGCTGATTGCCGATTACATTTGGGGAGGTCATCTTCAGTGAGGGATTGCTGATTGTGCTTGGAAGCGTTTACCACATTTGCATGGCCTGCTTGCTGCATTAATACCGTTATAAGTATAATTTTTGGCGTCAATGAGAGTCAAGTATTGATATTTCAGTATGGAAGTTACATATTATTCAGGAAGAAATATTCTATTCTTATTTGTTAAAAAGATGTCTCGGGTCATAAACTGCATTTTAAACTGCTGGTATAATCGTTGAAGTAATTAATAGAAAGATATTATTGATAAAAATAAATGATCATTAACAGCATCACAATCATGTCAAGCACTATCGTGTTTCACTTCGAGACCGAGTCATTATCTTCAGTGCTGGACATGTTCAGATGAACAAAAATTCTGGGTATCATACAGTGCCGGAAATGGCTATACGACCACCCAGTTTTCTCCAAATATTTGTTATTGCACAAGAAATATGAGATTCTAATTACACGTAGTTAAACTACGTTTAAAAACGGTTCCAACGCTATGCGAAAAAAAAAATAATTTTCTCAAAATATATGAGTAGAAATGTTGAAAATCAGAAAAACCTAGGTGGAAATGGACCAAGATATGTTTTTTCCGTTTGTGGATCACATACACTCGTTTTAATAGGCAATCTCATCTCCTTTCGCCATAATTGCCTCAATGCATCTTCTCCCCACGCTATTAACCATATTACCCAGTGTCTTTTGAGAAATATTATCCCAAGAACGAAGGATAGCCGTGCTCAGGTCACTCACAGATTGGAACTGGCGCTCATTTTGGTAAACATCTCTCGCCATGATGCCGCATAAGTTTTCAATGGGGTTGAGGTCAGGACTAAGCGCCGGTCACGGCAACAGGTTAATATTCTGCTCTAGGAACCACTTGTTTGCTGATTTTGAGGTGAATCGAAGCATTGTCATGTTGAAAATGATCCCTCATGTTTCTCATCGGCAAAAGGGAGAAGCTGGTAAAACAGCGTGTGCTTGTAAGCCACGGAATCTTGTCTCCCATGTAAAATAGCTAGAGTTGATTTTCCCTTTCGGCTAACGCCCTCCAAAACATGACCGAACCACCACAAGATTGCCGCTTGAAAAAAAATTCAGGCTCACGGTCCAGTACACGGTGCCAATAGCATTGCCATTTATCTGGACCATAAAGATTGAACTTTTTACTTCACTGAAGATAATCTTGTGCCGTCCCTTACCAATAACAAATTTTTTTCAGCAAATTTTTGTCGGTTGATAATATGCTTTTGTTGGAGCACAAGGGCATTTTTCATCTTCATGTATTTGAATTTCTTCGAGTCATGCAATATCTAACGGATGTGTCGTGCTGTCACATCAACTCCAGTGGCCAATTTTATAGCGGTAGAGGTAGCGCAAGTTTTAGAAGCCTCAGAAAACAGTCTCCTAAGATCCCTGTCGGTTAATTTTGGGGTTGGTCCAGTGTGCTTTTTTCACCCGTAGCCGTCTGGATTAGCAAAAAATGTTTGTGCAATGGGCTTTGAGCGTTTTATTCCCATTGCGATGTCCCGTTGGCTTCTACTGCATTTCACGAAGCCGAAAATCTGCGCCTTCTCGGCCTCAGTGAGTCGTGTCCTATTTGGCATATTTTCACTTCAAAAATATAAGTGAGGACACTGAACTACACCAGAAGTACACTAGAAAGGCCTTAAATGACGAAAATCAAGATATTCTTTATATTGCTGTGCTTTTTAAAGTGAAAATATTACATAAAGATACCAAAATGGAGAAAAACATATGGTCATGGTCATATGGGCCAAACTTGGTCATAACCATTTCCACCAAGGTTTTTATAATTTTCATAATATCTTCTCATATACATGTATTTTGACAAAATTATTTTTTTAGCATATCCTCGGAAACGTTTTTAAACGTTGTTTAACCTCGTATAATTAGAATCCCATATTTTTTTATGCAAGAAAAAATATTTGGAGAGAACTGGGTGGTCGTATATCCATTTCCGGCACTGTACATACAGTGGCAGAAATGGCTAAACGACCATCCGTTTTTTCTGAATATTTTTCTTGCGTTAAAAAATACTAGATTCCAATTATACAAGGCTAAATATACGTTGGAAAACGGTTCCAACGCTATAAGAAACAAATAATTTTTCAAAATATATGAGAAGAAATGATGAAATTCAAAAAAACCTAGGTGAAAATGGTTATAAGACCATGATGGTTTTTCTTCATTTTACTATCTTTCTATTACTATTATATTTTCTCGTTAAAAAGTACAGCAACATGAAGAATATCCTGATTTTCGCCATGCATTTAGGGTACTTCTGGTGCAGTTCAGTATCCTCATTTATATTTTTTAAGTAAAAAAGATATGATGTAATAAATATTTCAGTAAAAAAGATGCCAAAGCGGACAAGACTCACAGTGGCCGAAAAGGCGCAGATTTTGGCTTTTGCAAAATGCGGTAGAAGCCAACGGGGACATCACAAAGGAAATAAAACGCTCAAAAACCGTTGTACAATCAATTTTTACTAATATGGACGGCTACGGATCAAAAATGTACCCTGGACCAATCACAAAATTAACCGACAGGTATCTTGGGCGACTGTTTTCAGAGGCTTCTAAAGCTGGCGCTACCTCTACTTCTATAAAATTGGCCACTGGAATTGATGTGACAGCACGATGCATCCGTCAGATATTGCATGATTCGAAGTACATGAAGCGGAAAAATGCCCCTATGCTTAAACAAAAACACGTTATCAACCTACTAAAACTAGCTGAAAGAATGTGCTTATCGGTGAGAGATTATCTTCAGTGATGAAAAAAGGCTTAATCTGATGGTCCAGATGGGTGGCAATGCTATTGGCATCACCTGAACCATGAACCTGAATTTTTTCCAAGCGGCAATCTGGTGTTGGTTCGGTCATGATTTGGGGGCGTTCAGCCGAAAGGGAAAATCAACTCCAACTATTTTACGAGGGGGACAAGATTCCGAGGCATACCAGCACACGCTATTTCACCCTCTTCTCCCTTTTGCCGATGAGAAACACGAGAGATCATATGTTTTCCAGCAAGACAATGCTTCGATTCACACCTCGAAGTCAGCAAACAAGTGGTTCCAAGAGCAGAATATTAACCTGTTGCCGTGGCCAGCGCTTGTAGTGTTGACCTCAACCCCATTGAAAACCTATGCGGCATCGTGACGAGAGATATTTACCAAAATGAGCGCCAGTTCCAATCTGTGAGCGACCTGAGCACCGCTAACCTTCGTTCCTGGGATAAAGTTCCTCAAAAGGCACTGGATTATTTGGTAAATCGCATGGGGAGAAGATGCATTGAGGTAATTAAGGCGAAAGGAGGTAAGATTGCCTATTAAAACGAGTGTATGGGATCCAAAAACGGAGAAATATATCATGGTCTTATAACTATTTCCACCGAGATTTTTTTAATTTTCATCATTTCTTCCTCATATATTTTGAAAGAATTATTTATTTCATATAGCGTTGGAATCGTTTTTAAACGTAATTTAACCTCTCATAATTAAATTCCAGGAATTTTTCATGCAAGAAAAAATATTCAGAAAAAAAACGGTTGGTCGTATAGTTGTTTCCGCCACTGGATGTAATGCGCGAAAATATTCCATTCTACATGCGCTCGGTGAGGGGGCGATGAAGATGAATTGAATTGATGATGGCAAGTATTCTCAAAAGATTATTAACCTTCAGAAGAGGAACAACAGCGGCATCAGAAGCAGGTGCTTCTGAAGAAAGTCATTGAGAGGCTCGCAGAACAGACTCCGCTTAGGCTGCTCTCGTGTCTTCAGCTCATCTCCAAAATTGACTCAAACTCTAAGGTGAGTGAAGTTTAATTCGTGAGTGAAGATTTTGAAGTTTAATACATATTTCTGCTCCTACGTTTTGTATTCTGGTTATTACCTGGACCGAGGAAGTTGTTGACAGGCTCAAGCTACTCAGTAAACTAGTAGTGAATATGTCGCTATTCCCACCATCAGATCCTCAGCATCGCCAAGCTGCGGGCCGCGCTGCGCTGTCTCAAGCTCGACTACTCCAACCGAGCGATCCTGCGCTCCGAGACCAGGGTTCTCGAAACGCTTGGACACCGAGTAAGGACAGTTTATATACAGTGCTTTCGTGTTCAATACTAATAATCGACTGAATAAAAGTTGTTTTAACAAGTGCAGCTACTCCAGTTGCATGGAGAGTCTGATTGATTAAGAGGTGTACAGGGCCGAAGTCAAGAGTTTTCATTGAACAGTTTCAATACAGTGCTTTCATGTTCGATACAAATAATCGACTGAATAAAAGTTGTTTTAACAAGTGCAGCTACTCCAGTTGCATGGAGAGTCTGATTGATTAAGAGGCGTTCAGGGCCGAAGTCAAGAGTTTTCATTGATAAGAGCATGTGACTGGAAGGATGATAGCACTTGCAGGGCAGCTGAGTGGCTACTAATATTTGCCAGACATGCTCTTTAAAGTATCTACCGAGTGCAAAATAAATGCGTTTAACTAACGCAGTTAGTAGGTTTAGAAGCACACAATTGAATTTGAGATCGCCCGACTGAAAATGAACGTGAAAAACTATGATCATTTGATAATGAGTGTAAGCTTAGGTTGCTATTACCTTCAGTCAATTTGACTTGATTTCAGCAATGCCTGACTGAACGTCTTTCAGCGGCTGCACTTTACCTTTGAATAAATTTACCTTTACCTTTAATTTATAAATTATAACTCTTCTGGCAAGGCAGAATGCGATGTATAACATTGAAACAGTCGATATTTTGACTTTCCCTCCCCTAGACTACAATTTTCTTGGGTGCGTGTGGATATTAAGCATCTAACTTGTGAGGATTAATTTCGTTACAAGCTATGGACGTATTTTGTTGATGTTCCGATGGAAGTGTATAGTCTACCTTGTGAATTTTGGCACACGAGTTGCTTAAATTTGTAGTATGGAGTTCTACACTGATGATATCAAAAAGAATTTAATTGATAATAATATAAAATTTTCATTCGTCTTTTTCATTTTTAAACATAATTAATTTACGATTTAAGCAATAATTAGGCCTTAATTCCAGCACAGTAGTGGCAAGTTTACTTCGTAGTGTTAAACGATGCTGTAATTGTCCATAAAATTCCAGCTAACTTGGAATTGCATTACGAAATTATTTAAAAGAAACAGCAATAATGACAAATTTTGCCCTAGTTTCAGATAATGATGAATACAATTATTCAAAATTGTGGGCAGTGTTCTTTCCCGAGCTCACATTTGGAGTACATCAACCTACTGGCGATGTGCATCGTGTACAGACTGCGGCGGTCATCTGCCAAGCAAGGCAATGTCGATACGACAGTAAAAAACTCGACGACTCAGCGCCGACGTCCGCATGACGGGGACGAACATGAAATGCGTACCAAGAAACGTCGCTGCGATGACCAACGCAGGGAAGGAAATAGAGAAGATCTGCAATTTTCCCGAGAGTTTAAAACATCAAATAAGAATCTAATCAAGAAACTAAAGAATAAGACAAACTCGCCTAAAACCTCTAGCCATTCCAAACCGGACGAAAATACGTCGAAGAAACAACAATCTCCGTCGAAAAACGCCCCTGAAATACTTGATGACTCGCCTGTTCCATCGGATAAGTTTCGAAATGAAGATCATCCGCATGGCGCTGGAAATCTGAGCGATAAAGTACACATTGAACCAAATTTGGCTCGTCTCATTGAAGAAGACATGAGTGATGTACACGAGTCGGCCTTAACGCTCCTAGACGCGTCTTACTTGTACAGATCTGAACTGTATGCTGCATTGCTCTACAAGATTACCGGAAAGACGGAATTAGCACCGAAATTCAGGTAAGGCTGTATGTTGAAACCAGGAAAGATTTATTCCGGGTTCACATCACAAATTAAAGATTATTGTGCAGAACTAGCTGCTTGTTTTGAATAATTTAATATAAAGGTTCATAAGTTAAACCATGCAATAAGTGTCAATAGATTGTTCTTCAGGCTTAACTCCAGATTTATGGACCGACCACGGTTATCAGGAGATGCAGTAGATTTAATGTCAAACTTATTCAGCGTTTACAAATGTGAGAGCAGGGGCGGTCAAGGAAATATTATTCAGGCGAAACTCTAACTAGGTGACAAATAAGGCACTAATTAGCATCGCGACAAATATGACTACTATTACAAACATAAAGCTGCAGCGATGGCAAAAAGTTAAACATAAACTGGATAGCAGAGGCAATGTTTTGAGCAAAAAAAACTTTGAATTTAGACTACACTCAATTACACGATAATTTCTCTTATTTTAATTTCATTTTTTTGGAATATTTTTATTAACTGTCGCATCCATCGAGCGTCTTACTCAGGCTATCAAGTCAGATATAAAAGCATTTTTCTGATGTCATTCTCGCAGAGGATGTGGCAATAGACTGGCAGTTGAATGCCGTGCTTGTTCGAGCATCGATATCAATTGTGTGAGTTTGGAGATGGCATGAGGCTGAGGTCCATCGCTCCTTAAGCATCCAACAAAAGGAACTTTAGTGACCAGTTGTTGAGGATGAGATGCCCACATCCTCCTTAGCAAGCGTCCCCTCTCACAAAACACACGCCAACGATTGGACGTCTTTAAGCTATGGAGGGGCGCCGATGCCGGCGCCGGGCATCGTCTAGCGCTTTTATTGTGTACTTTAACTTTATTTTACAAATGGAGTTAGAAAGCTTTTAAAATTCTATTCGAGACGAAGTTAAAAATTGGCAATGTATGCTTCAAGTGTGCAAAGTAATATTCCGATTTAATGACTGCATGAATTATTGCAAGAAACGGCATGGGTGACAGAAACAATCTGCATAATCGAAAACTTCATTGAACTTTTGATTTATACGATGCGCAAAAGATTGGGCTCGTCATATATAGTTACTATAAACCTCAACGCGGAATAATATGTATGGGCTGACATTGTAGCCAGCCTGCAGGACTGTCGGCCTCGACATATGTCACTGTCACAGCAACATTGACCGATTTGCTCTGATCATGAGAGCCATTGTCCCTGTGAGCGCGGCACTTCTCGCGCTCAGTCGAGAGTGTCTTAAATTTGACACGGACGCATAAAATGAGGTTTCCTTAAGTGGTCCCGTTTATTATGACATTCGCTGAAGTGCTTTTGATTTACCTCCATATGCCATGGAGAGGCACAGTGAAGCACTTCGAGCCTGCGATTCTGAAGCCGTATAACGCGAGTGAAATTCGCATTTTTAACGAAGTGTCATTGTGTAAACAAGTTCCCACCACATTATTTCCCTGTTGGTTCCTTATTTCACCATGCTCACTTCAACTTAAATTTACCATCTTTATTAAGGCAAGGTAGCATCATCAGGAATTTGATGTGGTATCTCTACCTGACTACCTAATATACTCTCTCAGTAGAAACTTTGATGAATCCTCGACACTCTTTAGACGCGGTCTCGTATGCCGTATGCTTGCGAGATGTCTAATTTCTCCCGTGTACATAGTAATTTAGTCATTTTCGATTGCATGTTAACTTTCAACTGTTATCCAGTTTGATTATTTCCAGGCGCGCGTACGGCAGCGTAGAGGACGATCGGCTGTTGCTGTGCGCAAGTTTGCTGTTCTCGGCCTTCCAGATCCACGGCGGCGACGCCTACACAACCGTTGTCGGCCCGCTGCTGGCCACGGGCGCTCAGCTGCTGCACGCAGACATACGCACCTTCAGCGACGTCATTATCTCAACTCTGATTGAAAAAAGACAGTAATGTGTGCGCAAATTAATGTCTGCACAAATTAGGAAGTTTTGCGCACAAAGTTTTTGGTGTTAGAAACATGTGTTATGTTCAAGTCGTAGAATAGCTTGCTGGGAGAGCTAAATTTCTGAATAAGAGGCAATAGAGTTAGTTTCATGAATCAATAAGGAGCGCAGCATGAAAGTGGTATGACGGAATTGAGGGTCCGTGCGAGTTTTTATATGAATTAAACGTTGGATTAGCCAGTCTTGCTAAGCAATTGCGAGATGGTAACTGAGAGATGGCAGTACAACCAGGGCTTCACCAGGATTTCACTTTAAAAATTAAATGCTTGACAGCAACTGTCTGAATGATTAATGTTCTTATCCTACTGCTTCTTAATAAGCTCAAGTGGCTAACACTAATGCAAACTATGTTGTACGTGTTTTCACGCAGCTAGGCAAATACGGTCGGCTTCTTCGGATTCATTTACTTGGAAACACCGCTTTCGATAGTATAAACTGCACCTTGGCATCGCAAAGAAACGATTAATCAAAGCATGTAAATTAAAAAAGCTGTTACAGTTGGTCCATTTTATTGACAATGGCACTCAATGTATCACAATAGAAGACCATACACAGTACAATATTTGAGCCACTTCGAAAAGTTCACCATGGAGAACGACCTACACAACATTGTCACCCAGAAAATATAATTTTCACACCTCCCGACAAAAGCACGGTAAAGAGTATATATTAATTTAAATTTACGAAAAATGTGGAATAAATAAATAAGCCACAGCGAAATTCATTTGCACGAAGATGAAATTTGTCTTCAGCAAATTTAGTTACGTTTAATAGAAACACGTTAACAGATGAGAACGATTTAAAAACGTCAAGTTCCGAGGCTAAAAATGGTTATTCGATACATACGATTTTGAATACCAGACTGGGGGTGGCGAGTTGAAATGATACTTTGAGCAACTCAAGCCAAATTCAGGACACGGTCCCACACAGTAGGTGGTGGTTCATAAGACATTTTATGGTGCACGTTCCTATTCTTCGAAGAAGTAAATACTTCCACGTTATGGATTAGTAAGAAAATTCAAAGTTAAGCGGAGCTCAAACGTATGCCAATATTTCGGGAGTGCGTGCCAAAGTTGTCCCCAGACATGAGCATGAGTCACACGCTTCTCTTCATTACCTATATGACGGCAATAAAATATATCTATTTACAAGAACTATGGGGGAGTGAGAAGATCGGAACTTGGCTACCTCTAAATTAAGGTCTCACAGGAGACTCGCATTCATCAGAAGTGCTGCTAATGCTATCGATAGTCGACGACGTGGCTAACAACAAAATAATCCTGAAGTATTCACAAAATCATATGTACAATAATGCCTTGTTTTTCTATTTTTAACGTAACATTCTAACTTATGAAACTGCAGTTGTCTTCAAGCGTTATTTATCATAAAGCAAAAAATGTAAAAAAGGAGAAAAAATATCTTAATCTTCAAAAATTTATCCCCGACGCACTTTCATATATGCGAGCGTTCCGTTGTGAAGAAGTTTCAGTATAACCAAACGGACTTTCGCGTTTTTGAACTGCGCTAAAATGGGAAGAGTCGTGACAAAATCAGTGGAAAAGAATGCAAAAAATAAAATCGACTGGCACTTGCGACAAAACTACAAAATGAGCTCGTTAACGCTGTGAAGTTATGGGAGAAAGCCTTTTTGGACCTCCAAAAAGCGCGTTAATTCAAATAAATTAATCACGCATGATGCATACTTAAAAAGTTCACTGCTGAACCACTCTGGCAAATGTACAAATTTGCGATCAACCAAGCCCTGAGGATAAATGCACTCCCAGCGGCAAGCCTGAGGGAAGACACGCGAAACACTACGTTTCTGACTGGCACGCATTTGGCAGCACGGATATAATAATCATGACACAATAATGGAGATCAAAGAACATAAATTCAATAGAACGTTCACTATTTTAATACCGACCCTCATTGAGGATTATTTGAAAAAATATTTGAACATTACGGAAGGCAGGAAAGAAGAAATTTAATGCAAGTCTTCAACGTTCTAAGACTAATATACTTCTTATGACGCATTACCCAGTTATTTATTAGAAGTTTGATCCGAGTTTACTAATCTTGCATAACTACAATGACAGTACTGAACTCTAAAAATGGGAAGCATCATTTCAACGCTGAAGTCATGGTTTGCTTTTCCTAAAATACTAAAATATTTATAACTGAAAAACGTTACGAAAAACTCTCCTAAAGTTCTATCCGATTTGAAGATTTTCATAACCCAACATGTGAGAAGCTAACAAGTAATACCAAAAAGCACCAGCAGCATCTTGCAAAAAAATCGAGTCCTCTTGCCTTGCAGGTAAAATGCATCAAGAGAAAATAGTATCTACTCTGAGGCTGTACAAAAATTACAGGCAGTGACAAAGCAGTGCTAGGGGTATGATTCATGTTACACTGTATTTACATACACGTCTTTAGATGGGAACTTCGTGGAAATTCCAGGAAGAAACAAAATGTGCGACTTTCGCACCTCGAAGTTCAGAAATTCTTTCTTTCTGCGTCATCCGTTATCATTTGAGCACACTTCGCTGATATCCCTAAAAATTAGTTTCTTGAGTATCGCCAGAACGGCCTTGCGGTATTAATAAATGTAAAGAATTCAGTTTCTCTGGCATACATAATCCAACACAACATTGGAGATGGTGTCTGATCGCAAGTATAGTGTTAATCGGGAATGATTTTTAAGAAGATTTAATTTACAACCGAACATGCGCCACATGCGCAATTTCAAGTCATAAATATTACGTGAATTTTCTTACAATCCAGGGTCAGATAGATGGGCTGACTACAAAATACTAAAAACTACAATATTCATAACCAGTAAAGAAGCTCAATTTCCATGCAAGTTTACGCATCAACAGCTCATCGAGTTCTACGTCCAAGAGTTTTGTCGAAGCTTGAAATCGGCGGTCGCCACTGACCACAACAAAAGGACTAACAAGATAAGTTTTGTACTGAAATGCAATGCTAGGTAATGTATCGCTTACGAAGCTACACGTATCACATCGATGCAGAAGATACGTCAAAAGTCCCTTGGAGTTTTTCCTGGCAATAATAAATCTAGAGTAAACATGAACAGGCATAGTTATTGGCAAAAGTTGATCACCGTCACCTTCACTTGTCGCGAACGCGTTATAAGGCACACACGGAAGCATATTTGTGTTAAATCATAGTAGATTTATTGACATAACCTTCACCAAAAAAATTTGCACAAATATATCACTTACAAATCTATCATTTTCATTCCAATCGCCTGCTACTATTAACGTTTGCAATGACAATTCTAACTAACATTTACAGGCACGACAAAAGGCACAGTAGATGTTTCCCTGCTAATAATCGATCAACTTGTGTAGAAAGAAATCATACGTAATAGACGAACAGCATCGTTAGAATAATATATTTTGTAGCCCAGACAATGTTCGTTAAAGGTGGGTACCTTCCATTAATGATTAGAATAATCCGTATTAGTGTTAGAACAAACCCTATGCCATTATTTTTATTCAAGTTATGATAAAATTAGCATTTCCGCAGACCTCAAGGTAACGAAACAAACCATATGCTAGATGATGAAAAGTTTGCTTTCAGTAACAACATACGCAACAAGCGAATAATTTGAAAACAAACCCGGGACACTATAATGCATCATTCTAAAAATCTACAATGCCTCGAAACGATTAAATTATTTAAAATGACAGCTCGAATTGAGAAAGTTCTCTGTTTGTGCCCGACAAACATTTTGAACTTTTGCTATATTTAAAACTCAGAATCTAAAAAATCTCCTGCCATGAAGGACATTGCGCACAGTAACAATCTATTTTATAGGTAGGTACAGACTATTTATCAAGTAAGTAACGCTTAAAATAGATACAATGTCAATAAAAACTCCTAGACAGTTCGATATTGATAGGCTCGGTTTCAATGTCTTAGCGACTCATCATCACATAATAAATGGACGAGTTAGGCAGCAAAATACGTTAAATTTCGATAATAATTTGGCCCAAAATAATTTATACAACTCGAACACAGTTATTGGAAAGAGCATAGACATAAAAGAAATTTTCACAGCTCAATTATAATAATTTTGTTTGCTTCGAGTGTTCAGTAATTTCGAGTGTAACGTAAATTGAAAATCTAAACTTTAAAGGCTGAAGTTAGGACGACTGAAGTTGAAAGCAGTTCAAATACAAGATGTGAACATACATTTTAAAAAAAGCGAGCGCCCGCGAGCTCAACTAGACTAGGGAATACGTGGTGGGGTTTGAGTGAAAACTGCGGTGATTGAGAAATGATCATGAAGATGATGATGACATATCTAAAATACAATATGATTACCAAAGCGTTCTCATGCTACTAGTAACATGCTCTTACAAAAATTAAACGTTCGAGCTATCTCTCAGACAATTCCGAAATGTTGCTATTTCGCGAAGAAATTTCATCCTTAACTACTGGTTCAGATTCTATGGCATCCTCTGACTGTTGCAATAAATCTTTCAAGTTAGTAGGAGACTCGCTTTTGAGGTTTACCATAAGCTCAGGTATAGCTAACAAGTCTGGTATGGAAGCGCCAGTCTTGGATGAGCAAGGCGACGGCGAGAATTTCAACAACGTCGCTGAAGAAGTCGAGTATCTTGATGGCGATGATTTGGAGGAACCAACGATGGGAGATTCGCTGGTAAACAATGGAGATGTTTGTCTCCCAGACGCCTTTGATGTCGATGCCGATGACAAAGTAGGGGATGTTCTGAAGAGAGGAGAAAATGATCGCTTGGATGAAGCAGATGACGATGGGAAGAAAGTGGGGGTATTTAAGGTAGGAGTGTTGAGAGTAGTGGTCGAGTCGGTGGGTGAAGTTCTAGTGAGTCCGCGGGCCGCATCATGTCATTGGAAAACTGGCACTGATTTTTCCGAGGGCGATGACATGTGAAACTCAAATGCGGGCACATAATTAGACAGCCGCGGGGATAGTACTTGTGAGGCCGTCAAGGAGGAATATGAAAAAGGTCCACTTGGGAACGTAAAGTGATGTTGACCGCGAGGTGACGTCGCAAAAGGCGAAAACCCGGCAGCAAATGGCGATAAGCTCGCCCAAGGCAGAGGGATGAAGGGACTCTTGGTGTGCATGCCGCTGTATGGAGGAGATGGCAGGTTCACTAGAGGTGTATTCAAGCTAGACGCAGACAGAAGCATAGGAGAGCGTGGAGATCTGACAGGCGAATGGGCGGTAATGTTTTCTATGGAGAGCGGCGATGGCTTGGGCTTACTTCCAGACTTGTGTCTCACAGTAGCATTAAGAGACTTGGATGATCCTGATGAAGTAGACGGTGATGATTGGCATGACGAGAGCCCAGCTCGTCTTTGTAGTTCTGGAGAAGACGGCGGAGAGGACTTAAAATCATGAGCAGGAGAAGATGAAGACATGGTAGATTGAGGCGAACGAGACCGAGATCTTTTTTGCATAAACTTCTTCCTTTCTTCTTCATCGGCTTTGCGTCTTCTTTCTTCCTCTTCATCATCAAGCCTTCTTCTAGTCGCTTCTTCTGAAACTAAATGAAGGGGAGCGGACGATGAATTCGAACAATCCTCAGAGATAGGCGAATTTGAGCGCGAGTAACTATCTTTATCTGTGATCATCTCAGATGAAGATTCGTCCATTTCATGCTTGGTATCTTGCGATGTGATCAAGTCACTAGGGTCTTGTCTGGGCGTTTCTTCTGAAGGCCACAAACTCGGCGTGCCATGCGACGACGAACTTCCAAAGCTTTGCTGTTGATGCTGGGTTTGCTGCATTGCAGCTGCAACAACAGAGTTCTGCATCGCATACGCAGCAGCAGTCAAGCATTTTGAGTAGAATTGGAAATTCAGGTGATGGGCATTCAGCTGAGAAGGATCTGAAAGATAGATAACGGAAAATTGAGCGTTTCTTTAAAAAAAAATAAAAACAGCCGTAGAACTGTCGCCATAACTACTTGCAACTAATTTTATCAACAGAAAATAATATAAGAGAGATCATACAAATAAGTTAATCATTTAGTTCAAATATTGCTGAATTCGATAAACACCTGCAGTTATTATTTGAAAATCGATTGACCGCGTGGACACGTGGATTGAATGTGTTCTACTTCGTTAGAGAAATTACTATAGTACTGCAGATGTGCGAGTGATAAAATCCAAATAAATAATGACATAATAACGAATAAAACAAGATTCAGAAACTAAATAAAAACATGATTGAATAATGCACGTGAGTATATATATAATGTGTCAACGTACTCATGTGGTGGAGATGGGCAGGTGGCGGTGGTGTGAGGTAGTGAGGGGAAGATGAGGCCGAGTATCCCCCAGCTTGCGGGGACGCGGCCGTAACTTCGATGTGGGTTGAGGACATTGCAGCCGCCACCGCAGGTACTGAGGAAGGCGCCGTCGGGGTAATGCTAGGCGGCGGGTTTAGTAGCGACGGTTGGGGCGATGGTGAGGAGGTGCTTGGTGAATATGGACTGGCCAGAGTGGGCACACTGTTGGGGTACGGGGAAGAGTTGTTGCCTGGTGATGGGGACTCTAATTTGATGGAGGGAGTGAGGTAAGTCGTGCTGGGCTTCCCTCCTTCTGGTTTGTTTTGGTCCGTGGGGAATGCGACGAATCTGTGAGAGTAGAGTTACAGGATTAGAAATCAATTAAATAGGAAGAATTGTGATAAAATACAAGTGTTCGCTGTACATCAATATCTTAATTGATTTCAGGACACGAAACTGAAAACCGATCAAATTCTTGGTGTTGCAGCGAGTTGAGAAATAAAATTTAAATTAAATGTATTGATTAAGTGGAAATCGGGGCTAGAAATAATTGCTCGTTCAAAATTGGCAGTAGTGCAATTTTGACCGAACATGTGACATAATAACACGCTAACAACAACAGGAATACGAATACACGCTATCACTCCCAAGAGATTGCGCAGGTAAATATGCAGATAGCCTGCTAACTATTCCCTTGCTCTCACGCCCTTGACTTTATCGTAGGAAGAATATCAGAACACAAGACTTCTCTTCAAGCAGTGATTTCAACCGAGCCAAATCGTAGACGCATCAATATGTTTTTGTAACGAGAGAAAAATTGCCGTTAGGGTCGTTTCAAGGAGGAAGTATGCAAATTTTCCATTAATTAGATGATAAATATTTATCTCTGCCTACATAATGAATAACCGGACGATAGATTATCCTCATTAAAAAAACTCAACAATCAGCAGCTCAGTATGCCTCTTGATCGCGCATAAATCTTGAACAAAATTAAACGAACTAGAAAGATACATCAGTCGAATGATGATATCACCAGACGCTTTCCTCGAGACCTTATCGGAGAGGAAATTGTTAGAAGGAAAATAGCGGGCAACTTGCATGTTCAAGTATTAGCTGCTACCCAATAAGTGGCTTGTACTTCTTGATTGGTAAAAAGATGCCGAGGATCATCGTCCTTAGATAATGAATCCTTCCCGTATCTGTCTTCACCCCAAAAAAATCGTAATAACTGATCGTATGTAACTGATCGGAATGAGAACGATGTAAATAGAGCGTAGATATTTATGGCTCATAACTAATGGAAAGGAAATTGCCATAACATCTGTGAACAACATTCAGAATACAAGATTTAAATAATTTTTGAAATTTGAAGCATTAAATCCAAGATAATTAATTAATTCAAAATACTGGCTGCAGAGGAACCAAATAAAGATGACAAAATGCTCTGCACTACAGCAAAGATTTACTAGACCTACCATTTGATATACGATGAACAGAGTCGGAAGATAAGCTGAAGTGTTGGCACTTGTTTTATCAATGCAGGCAGCAGGATGGTGAATTGCAGCTTAATTATCGGAAGAACTCCTCGTGATAGATACACGACGCATAAAGTTATGATGCAGTTATGATCAAAGAGCTGATGTTCCAAAAAATCTTGGCAGATCAGTTCTTTCTCATTCGTTCAAAATTAATATCTCTTTTTATAATAACCATGACTAATCAATATCTCTTCTTATAATAACCATGACTAATCAATCGTATTAGATCTAAACTGTGCATTTAACGAAAACTTCTTCGTTCTGGTAAGCATAAACTTGAACCATTCAACTATGGTTTAAATAAAGATAAATAGGATTTGAAATTTAAACTTAGTTTCATTAAATATCCAATTTATAAGTGGTTTTGATACCTACGTATTCATTATAAAGTTTATCGGTTTTTAACGTTGCCAATGACGGTACGGGAGTGAGAATATTTTTCACAGCAAGGCAGTGAGAATTATCAGTGGCATCAGCGAGCTACACCTGCGGGATGGTTCGACGCAGTGCATGGAAGTATTTCCACCTGCAGTTCTACACAAGCGATGAGAGAAAAGACGACGTTCACACCAGTCTCAAGTGCATGTTAAAATAGCCTGGAGTTTGACCCCTAAAAAATGACGCAGTACGAGAGGATTTAAATCGTAGAAAATTTCTTATGCGAGACTAATGAAGAATAAAGGCCTGTGAGGTGAGCCCGGATGAATGTATAACGAAAATAGAAATAGTTGACACTCGTCGGACAGAAAATGGAAAAAAAATCATGCGAACAACAGATAAGATGCAAATCAGGTTAAGGTGATGACGAAGAAAAAATAAATGAGAGGAAGCAACATTTCCTTAACACTAACGACTTTTTCGCTCCTTCGAATACAACAAACATTCCATATCACTTTGTATGACAAAGACTCGACCTGAAGTAGACCTATTCCGTACATTTATTATTTCGAGATGAAATGATTACGATAAGTAAAGCGCACTTTAAAGGCACATACTATGAACATTCGATAAGGATAATTTTGAATTTAAATAAGGTTACGTAGATTAAGGAGATCGTCCGCTCATTGGTGTTATTTAGGCAACGCCAATTCACTTAAGAGTCTCCTAAAAAATTGTTGACATATGCCTTGATTGTTCAAGTTTAAAGTTCTCGATATTGAATTCCTGGATATGAGCATAATTTGTATACGCAATAAACAATCATTTCAATAATAAACAATCATTTATAACAAAGAATATGAAGTTAGACAGCCGTATGATTAGTTTCACACAGACGTTAGATTACAAATAACGTGTTTACAATACCACATCGAAAAAAAACATTCGATACCCATTTGGTCCAGTTAGCTTAGACTTAAAAAAAAACAATTTGGCGAGAAATCGATATAGATTGGGGAGCTATTGAGAAAAAAAGCGGCGAAACAACTAAAATAATATATAATTTAACAGCTATAAGCAAATGAAGAACGACTGCAGTGTGAAGGGTTGAAGCCTTTATTGGTATCCGATGCGGTAATATCAGCACATGGCTATAGATGGCACTTGAGAAGAAAGATCGGCATGACAGGCCGCAAGACAAGAAGTGATATGCGGCTTTTTCATGCGAGCTACAAAGTGCATTGCAATCTTGAAGCGTTTCCGGGAGGCGGGTAACAGGAAATGCCTCTAATGCTCAGATGAATGAAGCAGTGCACAGTAATAATGCATACATGAATCAGCATATAATGAAGAACAATATGGTGGGTTTTCAGTTTAGTAAAACAGTAATTCAGAAAAATTAAATATTCGTGCCACTACAAGCATTTATTGCGAAGAAAGAGTAACCTGTCCTGACTCCATATTAATGAACATCGGCTGACTGAGTACCTACCAGAGGCGGTCAAACTTCGTAGTTGGATTCCAATTCGTTATTATGCATAACATAAGCATTTAGTCGAACATTAAGTCAAAATTATACAGGATCATTCATGCAACGCAAAAGATTAAATAACTAAAATCTAGAAAACAAATAACCCGTTAGTATATAACGTATTAGTATCTCCCTTTACACCCAAGATCTTACCTGTAGACAAACTTTTGTCCAAGAACTTTCTTGATGATATTTTTGTCGTAATAATATCTGAGGGCCCTAGAAAGTTTATCGTAGTTCATGTTGTTCTTGTTCTTTCTGAGCCCCCAGAGCTTGGCGACCTCCTCAGCGTTGATGAGCTTGAACTCTCCCTCGATGCCGGTCCACATGATCAGATGTTGATGTTGACCGCTGTTCAACAGCTCCAGCAAGAACTGCCACAGCGTGATGTTGCTGATCATGGCATCGCCTGCAACATTAACGATGTGATGTTATTATTAGTATGTTGGTATAAATCGTATTATCGTACTATTATAAAATTTTCGTCCAAAAAAATGTTGATAAAAAAATGTCGATGAATGAAAAAATTCGTATATAGTATGCACTACACTTTCGTTTATTGCAATAGTTTTTATTAATGCGCAGCATTCTATGAATATTCTTTTTTTTAAGCTTTTTCATTACAGAGAGAAAGAGAGAATCAATTTCTTATCAACTGATGAAATGATTACCCATGACCGTCAAAATTAATTCCTTTATCGGCCTTACAAATATTTGCCGGTGACGTCATAAAAAACCATTTCCTTATCAGAAGAAAAATATGCACGTGACGTAAAATTGATACAAATTTGATTAGCCAAGGAAATGCGTAAACAAAACATCACTAGGACTAAGCTTATCACATTTACCCTAGGCTCATATTGGGTATATACACAAAATGGCTTCATGGGGACGTTCACATGGATTTCCATTTACAAGTTCAGCCACGGCAGACCGTGAACTTTTAATTCTAATTATAAAAGTAAGGCATGGAGGCCAGCTCAAGAATTTTCCGCAGGGTCTAAAAATTTTGGCGATTGTGAGACATTTCATAGTAAATTAGCATATATCTACAGGGCGATTGTGAACATACTTTTTTGTAGCTCAACATTCCACTATCATCGAACATTTAGAGCGTACTGCGTAGCTTGAGGCTACCTGTGCAAATTTAATTAATCCTCTCCATTCACCGAAAAAAATTAATGGACGACACATGAAATTTTGAGGTGAAATCATACTTTTAAATTGTGCCCCTTGCAAGAGACAGTACAGCGTTAACAATAACATGACATGTTGACACGACGACATTCTGGACCGACCGGCTGCGCGTAAATTTCGGAACAATAATATGTTCCGAGAAGACTAATATTAGATATTAAAGATATTAGCGTTTCTTCTAACAATTTTAGAAGAAACGCTAATATTTGAAGATGAAACCGGATGTCTCCGTGAGACCATGACCAACACTCACCCCGACACAACGAATCCATGACTAAGAGTCTCGGTAGCTCTCACCTGACGATGGACGTTTTATCAGTTGCAACTCTTCACTATCGGCCACACAAATTAGATCAGCTCATATCAGCTAGAGAGGCCAAGCTATAAACGTCGATACTAGCGCAAACAGCAATCACGAAAATATATTTATTCTCGCATTGAATATTACAATTTAAGATTTGAGTTCTATACGGAATCCACATGCAAATGGATCTTGGTGAACCGTATGAGGTCAATGGAAACAGATTAGTTACTTCACAATAAAATAAACACATTAGTTACTCTCGCCGAGATTTCTGATCTTGAGGTTAACGGGAATTGCGAGATGCAATAAAGAGGTAGCACTCCATACGCATACAATTTTTTAAATTATTTTTTTTTTTAATTACTGTTCCAGCGATGGTCCAAGGAAGAATACAATTGGAATTTATATGGCAGACAATTTCATGGCATTTGAAAGAACATCACTCTTTTATAGAATGAATCTAACGAAGAATATATGGTCTATTAAGCAGAAGTCTCATAATACCGAAGACAACATTTCTTTGACTATTCGCTTAGTGGACACAACTATCAGTACTGGTAAAAAACAAAGTTTTCGAATAATAATTCGTTTGTAAATAAATTAATATCAATTAAATAGCAAATTCAACCGGCATAATAATCAAATAACACTCTTGCTTTTTGTGCAGTGCTCGCAAACAGTCCGGTGTTGTTTTCGTCCGCAGAAGAGACGACTTCTGGCGACAGTGCAGCGGCGATCTTTCCCTCGGCAATCGCAGCAAAGCAGGATGTTGCAATTACTGCAAGATTGACGCTATTGCTACAGCAATGACTTCATCCTGTGTGCCAACTGAACCGCTTTAAGGGTGGGAAAGACGGATCCCGCCGACTGAAATACGTTGAGTCTTACACGTCAAATGTAGTCATGGTGTTGTGAACTTGACATGTTTTCATACATATTATTTACTGAAGATATTAATCCGTTCGCTGTGGACGAGAAAGTTGTGTTTTCCGAGAATTTCAAGTACCGTTTCAATTTCATGCAATTTCACTAGCTGCACAGTAGTGGCCATTATCATTACTTACAAACATTTAATTCTAATGAATAAATACCAACGGAATCCATAGCAATAATTACACAAAAATTACGTTAGAGTTTTTAACCTCCATAGCTCTCGTCATCATCGCAAAAAGATTGTACGGAATCCGATCAGATTCTCCCGGATACAATATTATTCGTATAGAAACTCTTTGTAAACATACTAACCTTCAGTAGACAAAGGTTAACACAAGCCTCTTAATTACTAATACATATTAGAAAAGAGTTCACCGAAAATTCCTTCACAATGTGAAGCCATCGCTGGGAAGCGAGTCTCACCTTTCTTTGCGGGCGAGTGAGGGTCGCCGTACGCGTCGGTGTCTTCTGGTGGGGAGCTTTGGCGCTCCTCTGACACTCCTCCTCCTCCACCACCACCAGGGTCTGAAACTGGTGAACCACAAGTGAATCAGTGAGTCAGGGGTTTTGCAAGTGAGTCAGGGGTCTTACATCTTGAGGGTGAGGATATAATAAATATGTTCTCAAGTTGTCCAAAACTGACAAGTGAATAAGTGAGTCAGGGGTCTTAGAACTTGAGGGTGAGGATATAATAAATATGTTCTTAAGTTGTCCAGAACTGGTAATCAAGGGCGGAATTAGCAAGGGATGTGTCTAATATCAGAAGGCTGAGAATATAATAAACGTATTATAAGTTGTACCAGAAGTGGTGAACCAGAAGTAAATAAGTGACTAATTAAAGTGAGTGAGGTGACTGACATGAGTGTGGGGAAATAATTAATCATCTCCAGCAGCAAGATTCAATTTATACTAGCTTACATATTGCTTGATCCATCACTAAAACTGATAAGAATTAGGTGGAAATTAGTAAAGACAGACTTCATATTTAAATAATGTTGATGTCTTTATACGCCTTGGTAATTAAAGAAACTGCCGTTGCAGAACTCGTTAATTGAACGAAATAGCTAGATGCGATGACAAAAGAACTCGGTATGGTTGGCAGGTTCGATAGTTGTTAACACTCATTCATCTCATTGGGGTATGTAAGGTATGAACCTGATGAAAATTCATGCAAGAGATAAAAACCCCTTCAAAGAACCCCTTTCGTCAGAAGGCTGAAACAATCTTAGGAACTTCAATTAGTGAATCAGCAAACTTTAGCATCAAAGACCAGCACCAAAGAAAGCGCAATAGTGCCTCAATAACGCTTGTATCAACAGAAAAGGTACTATCCATACGCCAGTAACAGTTGCATCAGTAGATCTATGGCAATTGGTATAATTTTAAATAAAACATCAGTTAATTGCAGGGCATTATAGGGTAACATTAAGGGCAAGACGTTCTTACGCCGTGGTAGGCCGTCGCCAAATCCCTTGAGCGCACAACGCGGGCAAAAACTAAAGGTTAAGTAACTCTGGAGGACAGCAGAGCCCTCCTCTGAAGAACAACAGTGATGCAAACAAGCGGAGCTTGTACGTAGCAAGCTTTACGGTAAGAGACTGACCGCTTCCTGCCAACAGCTGGGTGACCTTGTGGGCCTTTTTGAGGGGAGCATAAGTGCAACACATCGGCTTCTGGTGTGGCTGAGGAGTTTAAATGGTAAGGGTCACGGCGGTATTCCCGATGCGTTTGAGCAAACAAACTGGTCACCAGGGACGTACACAATCAATCCACAAACTCACAACACCAACTCAAACTTACAGAATTTATTTGCTAGCGGGTGCAGTATTTACTGTTTATAATCAGCAAACGTGCGCTCCGAATTTCGGATGAAGTAAATGGCGGGGAGCCACTCTGCCACTAAAGTATGTTTTCATCTATTCGTTAGCCGGTATCTCACGTGGATTGGGTGATGTTATGAATGAGGTACAATATAATTCCACTAAAATTTCTTTATCTACCACATTGTATTGTTGATATTCATTAGGCTCAACTCAAAGCAATTCCGTCAATATTTTGCAACCACCAAGAAATGACAGAAAAAAAGCTTGGCCACTTCATATTTTTTTGGCTGCTCGTGTTAAGTGATTGCACAAGAAGTTTGTTGAACGTCTGCGACCAACAGGATTCGTTTTCTCAAACAAATTTGCCTTTCGTTTGAGGAAAGATTCATAAAATTTATAATACGGATGAAAAATACTTTCTTGCAATCGAAGAATTTAATCGTTCTTTAAGGCTTCCGGAAGTTGTGGCAACGCCAAGGTTGGAAAAACATAACTGAAGTTTGAAAGAGTCTCGAGTGTAGATGAGAAAAATAGCAAGAGATGACAGCTCAAGTCACTTGAGCAAACAGGAACGAGCTGCTGTACATCCCCGTGCTAACACCGAATCACATCGTATCAAAGTGCGAGCTCATATGAAAATTTGTTGTAAATTACGAGATTTTTTGTTAAGAGGAGACGTCGAGGTTTGTAAGTCGAAGTCCAAACCCATTGTTCTCTTCAAAATAGACGAGTCTTCAACTGAAAGCAGTGGGTGATTTTATGAAATGAAAGCACTTCGGAAGATTTTGGACGCAATTTAGAGTGCAAGTTTTTTTATTTCGACAAACTTCAAGAGGTGCGGAGGTGAAGGAAATAAACTTGCACCACCAGTATTGTACGCGAGGTTTCAATCGAAATACCACAAACCGTATTCACCTTAGGAAGCCAGTTCAAAGATACGAGATACGGACACATCAACCGCAGTCAATGCTGCTAGGACATGAAAACTAAGGTATATCTAGTTATCGCTAGTATACATAGGGTTATAGGATTATAGCAGATCGTGCCCCTCTGCATGCGGCAGTCATTTCCTAGACGTGGAGCACAAAAAATGTTCCAAAGCTTCATTCCTTATGTCTGCAATATAGATGGTATTCGCTCTAGGGCTCGCGATTACAGACCTGCACGTATATATTTTTTGAACTTCCAATTTCACTGAAAGTATACCAGGTGATTCACGTAAATTTTCTGTTTCGAATTTCGTGCCAAGCAGCCAGATGTTGTAGGAAAAGGGCGGGAAGCATTTCATATTAAAGGCAACGTCATCAAGTTTTGTCTCCCGCCTAGTCAGTTGCCACTATGCATTAGACAAGTGAGCAGCGTGCGTTTGCTGTCGAGGCGTACTTTTCTAATGGCCGTTTTGCAAAGTTGTCTCCGTCTGATACAACATTTTGCAGAGCGCCTCCTCTCTTTGAGAGGTTACCTTTTTGGCCGGTCCAATGCCAAACTTGGATCTGAGAAATTTTTTATGGGGCTATCATAAATCAATTGTTTATAATGACTGTCCAAGGACCCTAGCTCATTTGAAGAACAAACGCCAAGCCATCGCCAACATACTCGTCGATATGCTTCAACGATTTGAACATAACTTAAAAAATTGACTAACTGAATGTATATATTGAAAATAGGGGCTGTCATTTGCCCGAAGTGATCTTTAAAACTAAGTAGTAGAAAAATTCAGGTAATGTCTTTTTCAATGAAATTTATATTGTAATGATATCTTCACTAGTTCTTTCTTTACTGAGTTTTTAAAGCAGGAAAGTCCCGAGAACCACGCTGAATGTAGATAAATTGTTCAATGAGCGAGCAACTAGCGTGAAAAACTCTTCGTGGGTTACGGTATGTATGTATCAACAACGAAATTAAGAGGGGTATCGATCAAACAGTGTTGAAAATTAACACTATTTCATCCACGAAACACAACAAACTTGATGATCAGCAACTCCTTTGCTTCAAAAGAATAGATGTGTTGTTGATACAAGCTAGCCTGTACGAAGTGCAAAGAAAATAAATCGAAAGACATGCTAGAAAAACAACGGGCAAATAGAGATTTTTTGTTACCAAGGAAAGTAAACACTACCATGCACTGTTTTCGAACACTGAATAAAATGTCTAGAAAGTTTTTAATTGAAAATTTATTTAATAGATCAAGCTTTCTCAACGCAAGGGTTCATTTTAGTACCCTTAAGAAATAGGCTTAATAGCTCGAGAGAAACACGAGATCTTTCTGTATCATATAGTAACCACATAAAATATTAACTAATAATAAATTGTACCAACACAATCTATAAATATTTACATACTGATATTAAACTTGTTTACTTTGGAATAATTAGAACGTTATAAATTTTAATCTGATAATTCCGTCGACCGTATATTTACTTCTGGATTGTTCCACGTGAAACTAGAAGCGTCTCATTTCCGCTGAAAAATGAAATGGAAATGTTGTAGAAATTCTAAGCTGAATTTGACCATCAACACGAGAACTATCGGATACTGGAGAATAATTCTTTTTTAAAAGATACCTGAATATATGGCAATTTTCTAAAAGGTACTCGACAAAATAAAAAAATGACTTGTCCTCGGGAGGAGGTTAAATGGTGGGACTTCTGTGTCGCATCAAACGAAAGGCACAAAAAACGGGGGTTTGGGAATTCAATTGAGTCCGCCTGGTTCAATTTTCCAATAATTTTATGTTGTCATCCAACTAAACACAACTACAAAACTAATATGCAAAATGAGATGGTAAATTGAGTTGTGATAAAGGGGTACGATGATGGCATCATTCTTGTTTTATACTCATGGAAAATATTTCCAGTATCGAATTAGAAAACTCGAATAATAATTCTACCGACAATAAAATGCTTCTGATTTCTATTGCAGTGGTAGTCTGCATGTAGCAACCATGTAGTGACTGATGCAATAGGCGCAAAAGTATTTATTCGGCAGCCTAACTGTTGGCACCAGTCCAGTCCTCTCTATACTGTACACTGTACAGTCATTTCTCAAGGGAAAAGTGACTCAGCAGAAGACTTGTTGCCACCAGCCAGGGTGCTTTGAACTTGACACAGTCGTAAATTGATATGAAAATACACACAGGTGTAGCTACATCGCCCCTCGAATATACAGCTGACATGCTGGCTCTGTAGTATTGGTTCTAGTGCGGATAGTCAGCTGAATGCATGTTAAACAAACAATATGATTGAGGAAAAGTTTTGTCGGTGTGAAAGGTAGACTCAATTAAGTCATGTAAAACGGTTCACATATAGTTGAAGCACCACAGATCCATGAAATGTTGAGTGATCTCAAATGACCGATTTAAACTGAATAATGGCAATAGTGCGCGTCTCAGATGGCAGATCAACATTTATAATGTTGCCGTTGACGCTACTGATCAGTTGCATATATATACGCGTTGACGCACCTCAAACTACAGACGAGAGTAGAATATAGGCGCGGAGAGGCTCTCAAATGACCTTTCTACGTTGAATATAGGCGCAGAGAGGCNGTGTATAAGAGACATGAATATAGGCGCGGAGAGGCTCTCAAATGACCTTTCTACGTTGAATATAGGCGCAGAGAGGCTCTCAAATGACCTATATCTACGTTAAATATAGGCTCAGAGAGGCTCTCAAATGACCTATCTACGTTGAATATAGGCGCAGAGAAGCTCTCAAATGACCTATCACGTTGAACATAGGCGCAAAGAGGCTCTCAAATGACCTATCTACGTTGAATATAGGCGCAGAGAGGCTCTAAAATGACCTATCTACGTTGGATAAAGGCGCTATCAATATATAAAGGCGTTGAATATAGGCGCGGAATGGCTCTCAAATGACTAGCTACGTTGAATATAGGCGCTGCGAGGCTCTCAAATGACCTATCTAAGTTGAATAAAGGCGCTGACAGCCTGAAATGACCTATCTACGTTGGATATAGACGTTGACGTGGCCTAAACTCCGGTAGATGGTAAAAAGTAGTGTTGAAGCATGAGAATGACTGATGAGGCGAGTAACTGAGTGGTGTGCTCCCGACATCGCTAATAGATGTTGCTATGCAAGCTTATAGCAGATCAAATTACGCATTTCCTCACCACTTGTATTTTTCGGGAGCCAGAGACGTCCCACTTATACAGTTCACACCAACCTCATCAATAATTATTGCAAGCACAATGCATAGATATTTTTGACTGAGTCATTGAGGACATGAAACGGACAACTACAAATGTTTTAGCACGCAAGAGCTCTTACTGTTTGTAGTGTAGCATCTTTAGAAATAATTTGTCGTGCATAATTCAGTGGAAAGACGCCAGTAGATGATCAAGTATGTTAAAATGACTTGTTCTAATGTGTCAATGAGCCTGTTAGAAGCGCTCTCAATTACTCTGACTGGAATAGGTTCATATGCATTTTCGAGATCGAGACATCAACCAGATCGAGACATCAGCGATCGAGATCAGACATCAACCAGGTGTAAAAATAACGCCTGTAGAATGTTTAGAACAATGAAGTGGTAGCTATCACGAAACACATTGTATAACCACATACCGTATACAATTAAATACAATATGCATTGTGCGCATAACAATAACATTTACAATACAATGTATTCATAAAAACGTGGATGAATACAAATGAATACAATGTATTCATTTGGTAAACTAAAAATTACGATATAACATTGACTCGAATATTCATAAATCCATTTCAATTATAACTGCCACACACTTTACAATAGCACAGAACGAATCTATAATCTGCTCACTATCCATAATCTATAACAGATAATCTGGATACGGCCTCCGGGATATTTTCATTGTAGTAAGATGACGCATGGCTTGGTGAGCTGTTATTGGACTTGGCGTTTGGTCAGCTTATGACGCACTCCGCTTAATAAGGCAGACCACATCACAGTCTGGCGAGCTGCTATTTGCTGTGCCTGCAGGCTACTCTTTCAAAAGTACAAATTATGGCACATAACATTTTGCTTATAGTCCAAATCATTCCCCGGTATAACTGCAAATGAACTATAAATTCAATGGAGAGTTGTAAATTTGCGGAAATTTATTCGAGAATTACTCCGTTACTCGTATAACCTACACGATACGAGCCTTCAACAGACATATAAGCCGTACATGGGCCGTGACTATCACTGCACAAACATAAGTAGTTCGAGCTGTACACTGGTGCATGTTGGCAGGAGGCGTCGCTAAAACAAGGGCCTACGCGCGCACGTATACACATGGCTGCCTCGATGTGAGGCGAGCGCCAGCGCAGATATGAAAAAATTTGCAAGGAGAGATGTTCGCAGAAACGCCTCCTCTAAGCTCAGGCGGTTCCCGGAACTGCCTTGGCACTATGCGTGGGATAAACAACGCAGTGAGGACCTATAGGGTCGGAATATGGCTGGGAATGACTCAGTATGAATTAAGCTGAGTAGGAATATAGACGTCGCGTACAAATCCAGAGTGGGGGATGACCAACTAATTTAAAATCAAGGAAATTGTTTAGAGAAATTTATATCAGAATTCTGACTTATAACCTGATTAACAGGGATGATTAAGGGAGGTTTTCTCCTTCCGGGTAACTATCGAACGACTTTCAGAAAACCATGCACTCGGCAAAAATGAAGAAAAAACATGCTTCAAATTTGAAAAAAAAAAATATTTCAAACGATTGAATTCGAGCAGCATGCATTCTATAGAGTTCAATATACTTTAGAATTACGTATTAAGACAGTTTAATTGCAACTCAATATAATCGTTTGCTCTAAGAATTGAGAATTAAACATAAATAGATCTCCGAACTACGCTCAAAGATACGACGCTCGGAGTGGCAAAATCATCTTTATATGGAACATTTGGTATAGTGGAGTAGGCCATGTAATGAAATTCCAGCGTCAAAAGCCAAACCCTATATCCTCTTCCTGAAAATATCAATGCTTTTCCTACAACTTAATAGTGCGCATGAGCTATTATTATGAAGAATTTTTCTGTGGTGTTGAACACGAATGCTATTAAGTATTTAGACTTAATTTGAAATGAGAACTATAGTTTGTAAAAATTGCATTGACATGATGGAGCAATTGCAAGGCAAATAAGTAATGAATTTGAATAATGTATCTTCAATATGAAAATGATCAATTGTATTAAGTACGTATCATAATAATTTGGCGGTCTTTAGCACCGTAAAAATGCTACATTAACGTGACGCATCAGTGTGACTGTACAGATTTCGCGTGCACTCAATTCCATTCCAGGCGAGTTAATTGAGTGCGAATTTGAAGGCGACAGCTGGAAATATACGAAACGCTATTCAGTGTGAAAGATGTACGGCAGCTGGAAATGTGTAATATTCTATCCAGTGAATAACTATAGCGGGCAGCTGGAGATGTGAAAACTTTCAATAAATAAACATGAACAGTCCTAGAAAATTTGTCATGTAACGTATAGTGAATAAATTTACACGGGAGCAAGAAATGTGTCCTATAAGGTAGAGTATATAAACAAAGGCGACAGCGGCAGCGTTGTGCTTGCTGAATTAGTGTGAGGTCGGTTGCTGGTATTGTGTGCCAGCTGAGTGAGTATGAATACAAGGATGGCAGCTGGCACTGTATGCCATCTGTGTGACCGCCCACCCAGATGTGACCGCCATATATACCCAGATGGTGCCAATGCTTCTTCTAACATCAATACCATGTTTAAGGGGGTGGAATTTATTGGTTAATAGTTTATTATAAATTCTCCAACATTATTAAATTCATTTTTTATCATCTGCAGCAATCGAAGATGATTATGAATTGATGTCTAAATTTAATGATTGGCAAAGCATATAAATAAAGTAGGCAATATCATTCTGAGTGCATTTTAACACAAACATTAAAACAATCACTAACAGGTATGCCAGGATAGTAATTTGAAGAATATGGCAACATTAAGCATAAACATAGATAGATAGATTGGCACAACAAATACAAACATACAGACTAGGTATAAGACGGCACTGCCAATGAATAAATATGAACCAAGGATTTTATTCACTAACAGAACTAAACCTCATATCTATCACTTGTTATTAGAACATGGATAGAGAAAACCTCTGATACAAAAGAGGACAATATGAGGGAGTGAGGGGAGGTGCAATATGAGGGAGTGAGGGGAGGTGCAATATGAGGGAGTGAGGGGAGGAGAATTATGAGGGAGGGACGGCAGCAGGCAGCGCTGCCAAGCGCCGTTGGCATCATTGCGTCACGCACCGCTTGAGCTACACTTTATTACGTCGCCTTTGCTCGTGTAAAATACACAAGAAGTTAAGAACTATTATGTAATTAACAAACTCTGGATAATAGTTACAAAGTGATTTAAAGCAAGATCATCAACCTTTTAAAGAATTGAGTTATTCGCAGTAATTGCTATAATAACGCTATGAAACTTTGCAATTTGAAAAATTTAATAAAAAATCAAAGCAGAATGTTATTTTAATTTTGATTGGGAGACTAGCTACTTCTTACTTTCAAATAACGGAATTATAAAAAATCAGAACATTACGGCAGCTATTAAAACGAGGATAATGAATAAGTTTTAATAATATGGATGAACTTGGTCTTCATATTCATAAAAATCAACACAAAAAATAGCATTTAGGGCTCGATCAAGTTAACCGCTCTAACATAATGTTCGACTAACAAAAATGAATGACTGCAATTCAACAAAAATTTGATGAAAAATGAAGTCAACATAGGAACTTGGTTTACTAACCGAGCTCCCGAGAACCGTTGGACAAAGTTGCAGGACCAATTTTAGTATCGTCAACATAGCCTCCAAGTTTGAATAACAATAAAGTGATCGCTGACTGCATCATATGCTGCATTATTACATCATGTTCTCTCGCCAATTAATATATTAATTACGTATCTTTAATTATATGCAAAACTCTGCTACATAAGTGAAAGTTCCGTAAGCAAGGAACATTAAGCAGCTTAGGAAACTATACATGAGAAATGGATCCTTTGTTACCGAGATCACTTGGGACTATGAGGGTGCATCCAAGCTAAGGTAGCACACGACTCTGTAACAAAGCAATAGAAAAAAACATCGGGGGTAAGTCGTGCGCGGTCTAATGCTAAACACGCGGAGAATGTAGGCAGTATAAAGCACTAACTGTGATACAAAAACGCTAAGAGCTCTCAAGAATCTGGCAAGAATGTGCGACACAAGTTCAGCTCACTAAATGATACAGATCGTGAGAGTTACGGTAGTGGACACGAGACGTCGTGAGTGACACAAAACCACTTACTATCTACTATAATACTTACGATGTGGGTCGAAAAGCTAAAGTGTTTAATTACGCTTCTGTAAGACAGCTTTGTCGCTAAAAATCCCCCGACGTGAGTCGTGACGTTCTTGGCATCGATGACTCTTTTGTACAAGAGATTAGTCGCTTTTATTTTAATCGTCATGGGTTGTAAAGCTTGACATTTATTGACTTTTACGTGTGGTAGCAATGGCCTCATAACACTCACGACACGAGCTACTACGTTCTTGTCAGCAATGACGAGCACCTCAGCGAATTTTTGTGCATTCGATCTAAAAAAACACGATGCGATAGGCGAATAAATTCATACGATCATACCTAACTAAAAGACGAAAATTTACAGTCATTTTCAATTATTCACAGGCCACAAAAAATTAGGACACGTAAATCAATGTTACAATTTACATTAAAACTGCACAAAGCTTTTTTACTTACATTATATAACAAAAATTGAACATTAAAGAATTCTGATGAGAATTGATATTGCAGGAACTGAAATTGACCGCAATTTTGTTAATTCCAGGTAAGGCAAATTTTAATGTAATTTGGACCTCCAGTAACTGTTAGTTTCATTTTTACAGTTCGAAATTGCCAAAATAAGGTCTATTTTTGGTATACACAATTTAAGCACGATATAGGTCTTAAATTCGTGCAATTTTGAACGAAGCTAGTCATAGGTCATTAGTCGTTAGCTATTCGTTAGTCAGTTAACGAACGTTCGTAACAGTTACTTGGATAGCAACCGAAGCCTAGTTCGCGATTATCAACAGCCTTCTGTGACAATCGCACTGCGGCGTCCAAGCAAGTACACTAGCTGTGATAACATATCTCTTGTACTAATAGGTACAAATTTGCCACCAGTAACACTGCATAAACTCTTCTATTTTGATTATGAAACAATCAAACTTCGAAATGAACAATTGTTTGCTACTTGAAAAGAGTAATTCCACAATTCAAACGAAAATACAGGAAGTTCATGCTATTTATTAGTAAGGAAAAATTTGATTCGTCGTGATGAGAAAAAAAATTAATGACAAATGAAGCTATTTATATACCTACCGGTATCTAAGAAGACACAATAATAAGAATAACCGACCGGCTATCAATCTAATTTACGTGGCAAGATCTTGCCTAGAGTTATTTTCAAAATCTACTGCACTAGCCAGTAAAAACTTTGGACGAGTCAACTGGCGAGATTAATAATTCGTTTGGCTTTCGCAATTACCGCAATAATTTCCAAGCTTTTCATGAGGATTTCATAGCGGACTTGGGACCAGGCGAGTCGATGTGTTTGAAGTGAAGTACGAAGATGTACAGAGACAGTCTGTGACTGTGTAGCTGGGCAATGCAGAATACAACGCCCTCTGTGAGTGACGCCAAATAACACACACACAAAAATACTCTTGTAGTCTGCTAACGTTTCTCATACATATTAACTTTGTGGTTATTTTTTATACGCAATAAACAGTCAACTAACGCTGTGAGGATCAATTTTATTTCACGGTATCATTAACAAGAACAAGAGCCGTCGGCATAGCTATATTGTACATGTAGGATTCCAATACATCAATAAACTCGCATATTTGCCAGCGAACACTTTCTATGCGTACAGGATTCGTAATTCTTCTCAAACTAATGATAATTAAAATAAATAGCCAACCATTCATTTAACATTTTCTATCAATCTAACCATTCTCGTTTCAAGTTCGTTCTTTCAATCGCAAACGATAAATGAAACGAAAGATGTTCTCATATATATACACTGAATGTATCAATGGCAAAGCATGCATTCCAGTTTAATTCACACAGAATATCATAGAAAAGCATGAATAATACAAAATAAATCAAAGTTGATCTGTCTTTTCCTCAAGCAGAAACGCACAACTACGAAATTGTTAAATTTTGAAACAAAAGAAACAATTAAGCGTTACTCCTTAACGAATTCGCATGAAACAGAATTCCAGCAAAATAGAGTATGCAGACATCATCACGCAGTCAGGGACGTCTTCTAAGCCAAGCATCTTAATTATAAGAACAAGAATCAATCATTGATGAACAGAAGCTGCAGTCAACCCTCTCAATCAGACCATTGATCGTTGCCCAGCATACACGTCTGGGCAACCCCACGAGCTTGCTTATATTGAGTTACTGAGTCGTAAGATTTGAATCTGTACACACTAACTAGATATATTAGCAACACAGATCGGCCAATGAAAAGTGATTAAAAACTGCGGATTATTAATTTATTATTCCAAATGGCTAACAAGATGAAACATCAATAAATACTTTGAATCGGCGTTGAGTAATTAGGCTTTAACCTATAACAATATAAAAAAGGATAATCATTATCGGAAATATTCAGTAAAGCTCTCTTCTGATTTTCCCGCTGAGTTAAGAATTTGACAATTAAGCCTTGTGGGTGTGCGACGCCGCAAGAGCCCCGCGCGCGCGCGCACGGAAGGGTGTTGACGAAGAGACGTTCATTAAGCAATTAAACTAACGACACGATCATTAGAACGACGCAGTCTGGGAAGCTGCTTTACCACAGACGAACGCGATGACGGCATCAGTGATAGCGTCACGCGAACAGGCTGCTCAGTCACGACGAGCAGACCGCAGCTGTAACCGTGATACTGCAGCAGTAGCCATGGTCATGCAGCAATAATACTGAAACTGCAACCATGATACTGCAGCGACGAAAATACTGCAGCATTATTGACGTCCGAGCTGTAGCTATACAATCACAGCTGTGGCCCTAATACTGCAGTTTGTACGTAGGATATTACAGCTGTAAGAATCTAACCTCAGGTGTAACAAATAATTTCAGCTACTACCTTGCAATAAAAGCTGCAACCTTGATACCGTATTAGTTGCTGGGATAGCGCATCAGCTACGATGATAAAGTAGCTGCAACTAAGAAATCGTGGCTGCTACCAAGAAACCACAATTGTGACTTATAAACCGCAGGTTTTACCAAGTATCCGTAAGCATGAACCCGTAGTTGTAACTAATAAAGCTTAGCTGTTACTAAGAATATTTAATGTCAGGAACACATATCCATTAATACTATATTTGTTTGCATCTGAACAACTACCTTTCAACTACAACTTCACACTTACGTACATCTACCTCGCGTAAGTAAGTGAACATATTTACTTATTATGCCACTCGCACTACCAAAATCGTTATTTTGTTATTCCAAATTAATATGGATTAAAAATCTTATACATTAACGATTCTCCCTCGAAGGATGAGTCACAAAAATGAGTCGCGGTGCAATAGAGCGGTGAGTGAGGCACTGGAGCAGCGGAAGAGGCGGCGGAACATTCAATCAGTCAGTAGGAGACTGAGGCTTGGTTCCGGCGACTAATAAATCCCACGGCCTTGGAGAGCGATTTAATAAGTCACTTTGATCACTATCTAGGCAGCAGCGGCACCAGAGACACGATTTATAGGAAGAAAATTAAATTAGTGGAACGGCAGCGTCAGGTTTTGAATAACTACAAGTACGCGAGTGCTTTTTGTGATTGGAGTTTTATAACTGAAGATCCACTCAGTTCTATACGTTCTTGTCATACTACGTAGGAGTCGTGGTTGTTTCTGTATGATAACAATTTCGAGATATCGCCAAGAACTGAGGTTTGTATCAGAAGTGCTAAAGAAAATTAATGAAAAATTATTCATAAATCGAAGTATAATACAATACTTCAAAAATGTATACGACATTTTTAAAAGGTATACATGGGAAAATTTTCACATTGATTCATATTCCAACAAGCCAAGTCCAGTGAATATTCTCGGAGAGATAGACACAAATTGGACGTTCAAATCCAGCGCGATACAATGCAACACAAACAAACATTCCGGCAATCAAATAGCTTCCTAACCAAACGAAGATACTAAAGACACAAAATGAAATACAGGTGAAAATGAAAACAAATGTATAATCGCTTGTAAATCCAGGTTTCTGAACAGGGAAAGCTCATGGCAGCTGTGGAGAGTGCGTATGCTGTTCACTTAACGTACAGTACACCTGGACCACTGCAGCTGCACACTTGTTACATGCAGGTGCACACTTGTTACATGCAGCTGCACACTTGTTACATGCAGCTGCACACTTGTTACATGCAGCTGCACACTTGTTACATGCAGGTGCACACTTGTTACATGCAGGTGCACACTTGTTACATGCAGGTGCATCATAGGAGGAAATTTCTGCCTTGCCCACTCAATGCAGTTGCCCACTCAATGACGCAAGCATTTGTAATGTGTCCAAATGATAGCTTTGAAATGTAGCTTATTGATATCTAAATAAAGAGTCAACGTTTAGATGCTCATTAGTCATTATGCACTTAGATATTATAAAGCAAGGGGTTAATTATTACAACACGCATATATGTATATACATATAATGGCTGAAGAATCCCGAAATTTGATTTTCAGAAGAAAAAACAGTAAAACTCGTTTAAACATGTATAGTTTTATAGCAAAAGTAAAACTATCTCTCAAGTTTATCCTGTTAAAATTCATACAATCTAAATGTTTTAAAACTTTCAAACTATCTCAGTTATCCGCTGTATAAATTCCAGAATATCAACCTGAAATTTTGAAAATAGTATAAAAGAGCACGGGGCAAATTAAGCTTAATGTAGAATGCCAGGATTGACATTACCTTCACTTGTAATAGGCAGGGTAACCACATAATCGGAAGTTCCGTAGTTTGATAGCTGGACTCTGCACCACCGATCTAAAGTTGAAAAACCACAAGCACAAATAAGCGGCAACGTAAACATCGAGCTATCAGTTGTGTACACTCCACGACTTCACATAAAAACCCAGTTCGAGACTGCACGCGGTGCATGGTAAATGCTTACGAGATGTACAAATTCCCAACGACAGTTCGTTGCAAATTATAGGTAGAGATTCAATAAATTATCGATTAATTTAATTCGCAAGATTGCGTATTGATTTTCTATTGTTTCATACAGTTGTCACAATACAGTAAAGACACGGTAAAGAGAGCAGCTATATGGATGCTCGAGGAAACAGCGTGAGTGTTAGGGCCTTCGATGACAGTGTGACGATACCGCAAAACCGCATCGCCAACACCAGTAAATAGTTAAACCCAAGGCAGTTTACACGGTAACGCCTTATCCACTTTAGGGAGCTGGAGGATCAGCCGCTAAATAGGATACGTGGTCAATGAGAGCAACCAAGTCATGCAAGACGAGCCAAAGGCAAATTACAGGAAAATTTGATTTTCGGTTAATGGCTCTATAAGGTATTTATTTACTTCTCATACAGCATCCTCTAGCGTACAGTATACTCGTGAACAATTGCTTTACATTAATTTAAGAAAATAATTTCGGATTTTGTAATATAATTGAAATTTTATTTTATGCAAGTGAAAAATTCCAAGTGACTGCTAGGGAAGAAGAGTCAAGTAAAGAGTTTTGCCAGATAAAAAAACGATGCGCTTATAAAAATAAAAATTTAATGCGGATTTTATGGAAATCTAGAGAAATTAATCTCTGTTTCCACAAGCTTCGACTTACAACTAAGCACAGCTGATCAAGCGTGTTATACACATTAGCGTACCAATGTGGCAAACGCACTTCCCGCGTGTTGCGCCCACCACAGATCACTAACACATTGTACTGGATTACAAGATTAATTTCCTGCGTTATCAAATAGCAGCGCTGATCACCTAGCAGCACCGCAGGTCATCAGTATCACTTCCTACATCCGGAGCCCCAACGTAAGCTGATTGCTTCAGTAGTATAACGGATAAGAAATAACATTTAAGAATAAAACATTAAGTACCCGTTGGTATTGGCGATGAAATGCATTAATCAACGTGCCGAGAGCATAACCTCGAGATTTTAATTAATAAGAACGAACTAGGTTGAATTGATCAAACTATCGTAGAGTTAAACCTTTCGGAAGCACCACAGGAGCGGGCAGGCGAGTGGGCATACAGCGGCTCTGTCAGTGATACATGCAAGTCTTGACGCACAATCTCTATTCAGGTGAGCGCTCTTCAACTTAAAGGCGGTCATGTCAAAAAATAAATTTTTTATTTCAATCATATAATACTTAACATTACAAAATGTACAAGTGGGAGACATTTCAATGAAATCAACATTTTCATATTGATTATATTCTACGATCAGTAACTAATTTTAATCGTTTGCCAGGATGGAGCGAGCATGCGGCTACGTTGATGGTCAGATGATATAGCTAAGCCAACTGAATTTTGAATTTATTCATCATCATGAATGAAATAACAATTATGGAGAGGAATTCTACTTATTCGATAGTCAGAACGACATCTTTGAGAAAATTACTAGAAGAAGAATAGGAGACAAGAACAAAAATAGAATCGAACGACAGGAGATCAGCGGCGGAAAATTCGCGCTTTGAGAATCCAGACATGATTTACTTCGGAAATAGGACGATTTCTGCATTAGAAAACTAGAAGCACAAAAAAAATTATGCATAGGCAACTCGCAATTATTTCATGAGCTGATATGAATATTCCTATGATAGTATAAGAAACTAAACTCGATTTATGAATCCGTGACAGGCACTTAAAATTGAAGCAATGATAGATAGTGTCCGACGCGACGATTCCGGAGGAAATTCACCGAGTTTCGCCGCGATCCTCGGATGCAACAAAGAAACTTCCTGTGATTCTTATCCAGAGCGTGGAGGAGGAAGCGCTATATTCCAGGGCCACCGCCCGGCTACATGAAACTCCGTCAACACTTTTTGCTCGTAGGAAAATCATTACTTTTTTAACGTAATTAACGTGACGGCATCCTGCACTCGCGAAGAGGAAGAAATTCTTTAGACTTGATCGTGAAAAACCACACCAAAATCAAGTTATTTAGCTGGCAAATTATTTTAGACGATTTAGTGGCGCATCTGATATACACATAAAGAACGAAACAAAATAAAAAAATTGACTTCAGAACGACTCTAATGTATTCAAAATTTTACTTGGTAATTGTTTCTTTCATTATGTTTTTCACGTATCAAAATCAACTTGACTGAATACTTGCACGTCCTTTGGGAAGAAATGCACAATTGAAAATGACTCAAAATTGTTCAGAAAAAACAGTATAGACCGATTTAACGCGTATTAGTTAATAACAACAAAATTCCCTCATTGAACTTGTGTAAGTAAATGCAGAAAACGATATTTTATAACAGCCCCTCCATAAGTCTAAATCAATATACTATGAAAGAGAGGTCGAATTTCAACAGTCGACGCTTGGTGAACTCGTTAGTATGAAATGATTAAAAGCATAACAGTCATCACGTGAAATTATAGGCCGTGATCAACAAATAGCTGTATATTTGCTCTAGTTCAAATGCCCAAGTAAACAAGATAAAAAAACAGCACGATAATTATGAGGGTTACTAATTAAATCGAGTTCGAATTGAATACAAATCTGAATGTTGACAGGAAGTTCAAAGGATGGATAATAATTCAGTGAGGTATATATAATCAGGAAAAGTTACACGATTACCGGTTGGGTGTCATTAAACAAATATCAAATGAGCAGTGAACAAGTTCAAATTTAAGTACAATAGTTCAAGTGTTACGGAAATATAAATTTCAGTTAGAAATTAAGTAGGATAATGAAGAAAAAATATAACCCAGTACTCACTGCAGTGAGTGAAAGAGCGCGAATTTTCTCGTCGACGGAAAACGTGAAGTCACGGACGGACAGACAGACGGACGGACATGACGCCTTACAATAACGCCTTTTTTCCAATGAGAAAAATGTGCTATAAAGAACATTTCACTTTACAATAATTACAAATCACAAGTTTTAAAACGGGGACGGGGTGCAGTGGCGTCAAACGCAACACGTCACTTCCGTGGACTTTTGAAACACAAACGCCAACGCTCATAAACTTGTCAGCCTGCAGTAAAAAAAAACGGTACGGCAAAATTAAATTATTTAGGAACCTTCATAATATTATTTGATATACCGGTACGCATGATATTGTCCAACTATGCGCCGCATGCGCGGGGCTACGTCAGCTCAGGGCACATGATGCTACGTCAGCTCAGAGCACATGATGCTACGTCAGCTCAGGGCACATGATGCTACGTCAGCTCAGGGCACATGATGCTACGTCAGCTCAGGACACATGATGCTACGTCAGCTCAGGGCACATGATGCTACGTCATCTCAGGACACATGATGCTCCACGGCGGCTCAAGTAGAACATTCCATGGGTGACCGCAAAGCCTATGCGAGCGAACGCACGCACACACGCACGTTAGCGCCCTCCGTGTGGTTGCCTATCATACCCATACCCTGCCTGTCACGTTACATCACCGATACATACATGTATTGGTGTATATTGTGTATACATGTATACATGCATCACCAATACATACCGTTCACTGTGATTATGGTATATAACGGGGTACACCATATAAAAATAGTTAGTGCTAAATAAAATTTCATGTGATCGTATGGTATTAAATATACCTGAATGGTTCAAGTTTGCAAATACTTCAGGCTTCGCTGCTTCAGTTCAAAATGAGACCTTAAGAATATTTCCTTTAGGGAAGATTTTTATTTACAGTTCATATGGTCATCAGATTTTATTTTTATTTTACAGTTTACAAGGCATATCAGACGAAGGTTCACTGCCAATGCACTGTTCATTTCTTGAAGTCTGAATTGAATGATACGAATCAATGTAATCCTTTATTTGAATTTGTCGAATAAGTATAAGGTGCAGATACGCAATCATGTGTAGCTCCAAAAACTTTTCAAAAAAAGACAAAAAATATATACACAAATCCGCCTTAGATGTTATCAGTGGTCAAGATTACCTAGATTTTAACAACAGCAAACGACATATCAATCTCGAGTGGAACTTAGAGATAAGCTGTAATGAATAGTCACGCTAAAAAAAATACAGCAAAAAATTTTAATCAATTCAAGGAATCGATCTCATAAAAAAATACCTTTCATTCTAGACATCATATAAACCAGTGAACGACCAACAGCACAAAAACCAAGAACTGCGTACAGCAAAGGTTTCTTCACTTAAGAAAAAACGTGATCCCAAAGGGAAGAAGAGTATCCGGACAGCAAAGAAGGAGAAGCGGATCGGTCTGAGTGAGATAACAAAAGAAGGCCCGTAAGACGATAATGCTCCACGTCGCATTCTTGCCGTATAGCAGGTCAGGCGCGCGCACCGAGTGTACAAAGACAGCATTGCTTCAAATCATTCAACATCCAGCCATGCAAATACCAGAACAAAAATTTCTGAAAAAAATCATCTGTTCTATTTGAAAAAAATGACCGAAAAATTGATGGATAAAGATTAATTATAGATAATCAAGTTTTATCAAGATCCAACTTCTCATCCATTCAGTGGGACAGGTGCCACAAAAAACTTATTTGTGTGGATATGAAGGGAAAGAAATTCGTTACGGAAAGACAATGTGGAAGACAATCAGTCACGGTTTAAAATAATTTATCATAAAATGGCCTACACTCCACTATACGACAAGGAATATATATGATCATAGTAGTGAAAACTCCCTCAAACGTATATACAACATATAAGATCCTGCTAATGAATGCGACAAATTTCATCCATTTAGAACTCCACTTAAGATTTTAAATAAGTAGTGATCAAATAAATTTAACTATATGCCGTAATGTGAGGTTGTGAGCATGGCTACATTGAGCTCACAGAGCTGCTCTTGTTTAGGAATATAACGGCAGCGGCGTGAGACAAGTGTTGCAACGCTTAGACCAGTCCGGCGTAAGGTTACTTCAGCATCCGGTCAACCGTCTTTGTCTTCGACGTCTTCGCGGCGCCTCGGTAGTCAAGCAAGATGCGGTGCTTCAAAAAGAGATTAGCATGAAAATTTTGCAATATTCAAGCACGATACTGCCGTAACACACCGATAATTAGAGACATTCTAGGTAGTGGGATTACTCAAATTGAAAAAAAAACAGTAAAGTAATAAATAATAACCAGTCCTTTACTAGTGAGTAATGGATCCAACACTTTTTTTATGTTAGTGATTTATTTAGTTCCTCGTGATAACGCGATTATTAAGGCATCTGAACGTACGTACAGCTACAGCACTGGGTCTCAGAGACGAATACAATTTGATTTTCTGGCCAGTCACAGTTGATGAATGACAGTTTTAGTTTCGTTCGACCAATGTGGTAAATATAAATTTCTAAATAGACGGCTCTTGCTTGGAGGGAAGGCAAGCATCTTGCCCGTGCACGACAGTCAAAGGAGAATGTCATGGTTACGTCACAATAATAGAAGGGCCCAGAACCTCAATACAAGCATCCGTGCTTATAAAAATAAACACGAACTTCGGCGCTCTTCCTTGGACCAGTGAAAGGACATGATGACCGCCATTTGATAATTTACAATAACTGATGAATTTAGTAACTTAATAAGCAAGATTTTGCGTTTGGAGAGTGCCAATGTTTTGTACATAGCTTAAAAATTACATCGCTTAAAAATCACAAAACAGTAAAAACACAAAATTTGGATCATTACTTTTTAGCGACCTCCTACTCAGTAAAAACCTCAGGCGTCAGTGAAATCCTTGATTTGATCTCGATCCTTGATATGCCTTTTTCACTTCCTTGGAATTATATTAAAGATAACAGACCAACACATCGGATGAGCGTCATTTTAACAATGTTTAGCTGCACCCAACACAACTTGGTGCGTGAGGTTAAAGTCACCAGAGTTGGAAGCCATATTTCTGAAGAAGATGATGTCGAAGAGTCATTTCTGAAATTTACAGGAGTGTCGGGGAGGCGAGTCTTGTTGTCGTTTTTTACGTTGTGTAGGTACCTGATATCTTTACGGACACACTTGCTTGTCGCGTGTTCTGAAATTTCCCGCTATATGGTATAGGACTTTATGGACCGACTCTCCCTCAGTTTAACTGCTCTTCTTGATGGTGCCAAAAGATCGAGAATGACGTTTTCTCTCAGCAACACTTCACTGCCGTTGTCTGCAGCTATCAACTCCTTCAAAGCAAATCTTACAAGTTGTTCAGTCAGTCACCTTCAAGATTGTGAAAAATCTTGATGCAGTAGCACCCGGTGATGGTCAACTTATTATACACCGCATATGGTATAGTCCGTTAATGAAGGAATTCTTTCGATACGCTGTACCTTAAAGTAGGGTTCGAATAAAATACCTGCATGCAAACATGCTGTTTATTTGCAAATAAACTTGAGTTTTTATTGTACTTTAAAAAAAGGATACCGAACGATTCTATTCTGTTGGCATTTGTATTTAATCTATGTTCGACTCAGCGTGCATGGGAGGTGGTATGGCGTAATAATTTATTGGGGGAGGAAGCAAGCTTGGAACTTACTCGGGTAAAGGCGTGCTGGTTGCTAGCTCTTTGCTATCATGGGTTGCAAGCTCATTAACAAATGAAAAGCTAAATCATGGGTAAACAAATGAAACGCTCATTGAATGAAATTGAGTAGGCAGAGGTGCAACGCCGAAACCTCCGGTTCGATAGAATAAATTTACCGTTAGATTTTCAAGATTTTACTGCATTTTGGGTTACATAAAAATTAAAAATAATATTGTGAAAGGGTGATGCTTCATGCAATGCGGTTAAAAGTCACGTGTAAGTGACGAGCAAAATGGGCAGCATGGGATAAATAAATAATTAATCAAGTGTAGTTAGGAGAATACAATAGAATGAGGTCAGAAATGATATTACCCGCCGAGAAGAGAACAATGTAGTCAGGATTACGAGATACTCGATGACGTGTAAACTATGAAGTAAGAATCGTGTAACATAGCTACGGACATAGCTGACTGACTACGAATGTAGGTTCGCGCGATATCCGATGGGGTGGATGTTGACAAATGTATTCAGAATCGCGAGACATCAGATACTCTTATATACACAAATACATGAACTGCAACCATGCGCTTCATGTATCCTAACTCAAAAACAGGCATATACAGGGGTTAGAACAAATTTGGGAAACACCTGAGAAATTCACAAATATATTTTAGTATGGTGTAGGTCCTTTTGCGGCAATTACAGCCTCAATTCTCCGAGGTATTGATTCATGAAAATTGTGAATTGTTTATAAAAGGAATTTTAACCCATTCTTCGGTTAAAGCTCCCTCCAGCTCTTTTAAATACGATGGCGGCGGGAATCGACTTCTGACTTGCATCTCTGGAATCGACAATAAATACTCGAAAATATTCAGGTCTGCTGATTGTGGTGGTCAATTTGATGCTCAACTTCAATAGAAGGTTACTCACGCCATTTTTCAACTATTCCATGTGTATGGATCGGGGCATTATCTTGTTGGAAGGAGGCGTTCTCCTTCGCAATCAGTGCTTGATTGTGGAACTTTTTTGAACTTAGTTCTACAAAACTTACAACATTGAACTTAATCCTCCAAAATTCCCAAATATTCACAGATGTTGATTCTTCTATGAAGAAAAATCATTGGTCCGTATGGTTTCCAAGGAATAACGCCCCAGATCATCACAGATTTCTCGCCATGAAATTTCTCTCGCCATGTTTGGCCATGTTGGTCAGAAGTTTGAAATAAGTTAAACGATGATACGTCAGAGAAAATAGCATTTTTCCACTGCTCGAGGGACCAATTCTGGTGGTTTTTGCACCACACTTAAGGCTTTGAAGCATTGGTATTTGAAACTAGAGGTTTTTAATTGCAGCTCTATTAAGCTCTTCCATAGAATCCAGATCTGGGCAGCTCTCGGCGGACAGCCTTTATGGTAACTGGGTTCTGTAGGTGTAAATTGAGGTCTGCAGTAATTTTACCGGCCGTGGTCTTTCGATTGTCCCTCACAATTCGATTTAGGTACCGAATGTCTCTCTCAGACAACTTTGACTTTCAACCAGACCTGTGTTTTGCTGAGGGCATTTCCATTTCGAAAGCAATATATATATACTTTTGAGACAGTACCTCTAGAAACGTCGAGCAAGTTTCTGTTACACTAGCACCTACCAATCGGGCACCAACAATTTAGCCTCATTATAAGTCAGAGAGATTTTCCATTTATAGGTTATAGGTTAGGTTATAGAAAAAAAATTTACTAGAAAAATCATTGAAAGGATAAAAATTCAATTAGCAGCAACAATAAACAAGAAAACATAAAAATATGCCACGTTTTCATTGCTTATTACATGTTCAAAATTACGATATCAAAATGTAAGGCGTTTCCCTAATTTTGTCCAACCCCTGTGCCTATATACAAGTGTCCGTCATAATACGAAGAATTAGTGAGGTCATGGCAAAAATGGTCAGGATCACGAGACATTACATATCGAGTAGAAAGTTTAATAGTCAGGACGACAAGAGGATGAGAGGGGCACAAGCTCGAGCACCTGATACCCTTCCGAACATTACACAGAACTTTCACCTGTCCGACTCTCCTCCCGCACATCCGGCTAGCGACGTCTTGCTGCAACCACGCACGCTCTCAACACGCAGCCACACACACATGACTCACGGACAACCCTATCTTCCAGACCCAACGGCCAACTGACTCGTCTGTTCAAACGGCAAGTATAAACCTTCTTCAACCTTGAGCTGAAGAAAACTTCAACCTTATGTAACTAATAACCTCAACAGTTTTCCACCGATTGTAAAGAATGGCCTCATCCACCCAATGTAACGAAACCAAACACCAGAATAAAGTTTAATTTAACTTCAATCTAAGACAACCTTTTTCTCATCAACAAAATCCATTACGAGCCACAAATACACAACAAACATGTATACATACCTTCAATCATGAATTAGTACGTAACTGAGGATTCAGAACCGAAACAGATATAAATACAACAAATTCTATAACCCGATTTAAACACTACAGTTCCAACGGTGGTCAGACACCTCATCATGCGAGAGATTTCATCATTGTGGCAATTCATCATTGGGACATTTCATCACGACAACAATTCACTTTAAATTTCATCGTTGCATGAAGTGCGTTTTGCAAACATGATTACTTGTAGATTAGGTTAAATTGGTGAAGGAACATATGTCCTAACGATGATGAAATATCTTCTACGATGAGGCGCCAGGGAGACAATATACCAACATACTAGGATAGTACTCACTATTGATGTGCATCCTGCGAGATGTGCTCTCGAAAGTCCGACTCTGTACCGACGCTGCACTGCAGCGTACAGACTACACTACAAGGCGCTGGCTGCACTGCACACAGCCTTGTACACTGACCGTTTTGGAAACCGATTCTACACTTTAGTGTCTCTCCAAAATCATCGGCACTGACAGGGAGAAAAATCAAGCAACCTTCATGAATAGGAATGCAGAGAGGACTAGGAAAGAGATTTAAATTATATCAATATATTTAAATGTGGTGTGTCCTATGACTATTCAGAAATGCTCGAAGAGAAGGAAGCTCTTGCTCTTAAAATAAAATCAAATGAGATGTTTATTTTTGAATAAGTTAAAGCGGCATTTATACCTTGTCACATGCAAGGTTAAGAACTGGAGGAAAGTTCGAATGGAAGTGCATTTATTTCATTGAGGAGTTTCATAAATACAGATACGTCGTATCATCTGACACGTCGGTGTTAATAACTAGCAAGTCGAATAAAATATGCGTAAAAAATTACACCTAGTAATATAGCAAAAACTTAATAGCGAAGTATAAAAGAAATTATAAGGTTGACGAAAATAGTCGTAACCAGTTAAAATCGTTATTCACGCATTTATCAATTATGTAAATGAGATCCGATAGTATACGTAATGAGGCCTACGCACAGTGCAGTCATATCTCCTTCCGTTTTCTGTGACCTATTTCATTTCTATAATAGTACCTTAATTTACTTAGGATTCAATGCTTTGAAATAAGCCCCAATAAGTCTCATACTGGGGACTAAAAGTCCTGGCTCCTCCGACCTACAAATTTCGAAATTTCTAGAGCTACTCCTATTACAAATTCATTGCAATTAATCCATCAACTATTATCACGGATAACTTGCGATGCTTTCACTTAAAACTTTCAAATATGAAATGTAGACCAAAAATTCAGGCGATCAAACTGCTACATGCAACGCAGGGGAACAGCTTTCATTACTTGCACGTCTCAAGATGCACTAGCTACGGGAAAAAGCTGACAAAATTATGTATGAACATAAGAAATAGGTGTGAGATTCTAAACTTTCCCTGTCAAATGATCTGCGTGATGTGCGAAATATCAATCATCCTACAAATATGGAAATCCCAACAATTTAGACTTAAAGTCTGTGAATGTGGAAAGCACTATCGTTTGGCGTTTGTATACGTACATAAACAGTAAACAAGATACAATCCTTGAAATTTTTACAAAAATAAGTTTTTTGGAGGGAGAGGAAACAAAACCAATATGACGGATCAAACTGCACATATGTAAGCAGATAAATTTACTCGATAATGTACCAAAGCCCATATAATTCTTAAGAACAAATGCAAAGAAATTGTACGAGATGTAAGGGCGAAGCGATTTCCGGTTGGAGTAATTCTATCGCGCGTTCAAGGCTGTTCTTTACTAAGCCCACGGCTGCGTGCACATCAACAAGTGCTTTGATAAACTTCCACGTTTTGACCAATATTAGGAGTCTAACAGCGATTAGTGTAGGTATGTTGGAATACAGTTATAATGCGGGTCTTTCGGCAACATCGACGATGCAATGTGATCAAGTGGACACAGCACATCACAAGCACCAAGCCACACAACCTCACTCAACGACACCTGGGTATACACTGACTTGTCGCAGTGACTGAGAAATCGCCTGCGGCTGCCGGCTGGGAACAAGAGGGGGCACCAGCAAGGCTGGCTGTTCTGCCAACTGGATGAAGGACGACGACTGGGCATCTAATGGCTTGAGGTGGATGCTGGGAAGGACAAGTGCAGGCCCACAGATTCCAGGCCAGTATCGCTCCAGTTTCTCCTCCCACTGAACTTTTGTGGGAGTTAAAAAAACGGTGTTTCTGTTTGTATGATCAAATATTAACTCCAAGTTTTCTGGATAATCTTGAGTTGCCATGGGACTTGACCATCCACCATGAATACTGCTTTTAATAGTTATGATTTGTTTTGTATTATTTGATTACAAGCTCTAAATCGTAATATGTGCTTTATTTTCTTTAAGCAGTCAATTTTTCTGCCATAAAGATTTAACTCACTAGTATAGGTAATTAGTAACTTTTCATCCTGGAACAAGTAAAACTTAAAACGTTGGTCGGCTTTATGCCCAGTGCTAGGCTGTGGGCCGGATGCTAACTGGCCGATGGCAGGCTTTTGCCCCGGGCACCGCCAGCGCTACCGGGCAAATGTGATGAGATGTGCGTGGGTGATCAACTGTAGGGTGAGTGAGATGTAGTAGTGTGAGTTGTGATGAAATTCTGAGGTGCGGGAAGGAGTTGTGGTGACCAAACTAAAGGGTAGGGGAGGAATCGTGGTGTCTATAATGATCAAACTGCAGGTTACGGTTGGAATTGTGTCGTCTATAATTACAGAACTGATGGGTTGGAGAGGAATTGTGGTGTCTATGGTGATCAAACTTTGAGGTGGGGAAAAGTTGTAGTGGGCGTGGTGAGCCCAACAGTAGGATTTTAAATTGGGAGAGAATCATTGGTGTGAGTGGTGATGAAACTTCAAGGTAAGGGAAAAGTTTTTGTGTTTATGATAATTAAAGTGTGAGGGCAAGGAAGAACTTGAGGGTGGAAGAAGTTTAGGCGTGTGTGATAATCAAATTAAAGAGCCGAAATTGAATTGACGAAAATACATGTTTAGTAAGTTGTGTCGTGAAATTTGTACTACTACAGGTTATTCCAGTATTTTACTTTGAACTAGAAGTATCGAACATCAACAGAACTGACTCAGCTCTTGTACTGTTAATACCCTTATTTAATAACCCACTCATTTCGTTCTTAAAGAGAATTTAATAATTAGTTACTCGACGTTCATAATGTTTCACTTATGAATATATTGCGCTAATGTCGTCCTTAAGCTTGCTGTAAAGTAGCGGTATTCATTTATGTTGATTAAAGCCTTAGAAGAGTCAACTCGAGTTTCGTTTTCAACAAGTTGCGAGTTGAATTAATTCAACATAGACCTTCGTTATTTAACCCAGGGCATTCGTTGAAAAAACGGATTGAAATGAATCACTTATATCGCTCAAGTTTCCCGTTGTTGCTTGACAACAACTGCCTTTAACTTAGAACATTTTTGACCGATATAAATTTTTCTCCTCTGATGAAAATTTTTTTTAAACGGTCGAATTACCGTGCAGATTAGAGGCCGTAAATAACTTCAAGCGCCATAAACCATTAAGAGATCAATTCTCATTTCCTTATCATGTTCAAGTGAAGATTTAGTTGCCTTTTCGACCTCTACAGCGTGTCTAAATGGGTCACGTCACTCAAACTGATATTTTAAAACTGAATTTTCCGACCAGTCCTGAAGCATGCCCCCCTATGTCTATGCCTATTTAATGACCAGGCGCACAATTGACGGTAGCGATGTCGTGTTTTCGATTATTTCTCTATGTTGAGAAAAAGCTGCATGTAACCATCAGTATTTATAGCATACAACTACACAAGTGCATTTAAAGCATTAGCATATTAATGAGAAAATAACTACTATTCATTTTGAGATCGGAAGATGATCAAAATCGTCCTGATCGGAATAAAAAGAACGAAAGATCTTCCGTTCCCCGTATCGATGTTATTTCAAAACGTTTGAAAAATGATGCAGTAAATATGACATCACACACACTGAAGTAAACTGAGCTTTTCGAGTATCTAAGAATACGAACAACATTTATTATAGTCGATGCCGGTTAACGCAAGAGTCGCGTTCTCATGCGCGTATTTCGTATACAGGGAGTGCCTAGAGGCGCTGAAGTAACAACCATTTATTAGAAGAAGTCTGCGCTAATTACGTCTGCACTATAACAAGTCCCAGTAATGTGTCTCTGTCGGTCATGGTATGAGGCGGGGCATGAGGCCATGGCATGAGGCCGTGGCATGCGGCCGTGGCATGAGGCCTTGGCATTAATTAGGCCGTGGCATGAGGCCGGGGATGAGGCTCTAGCTAGGGCATGAGGTTTCGACGCCCCGGCGATTTCAACTTCTCTTCAACTTCAACTTCCTTCCTAATCCGGAATGAGATACATCAAAGACACGTAAATTATACCGTAGTAGTTTATTTTAATAATCTGGTATGATTTTGTGACTCATCAGTGAAGCGAATAAGTACTTAAGTTATGAATGAAGATTACCCATTGCTTGATCCCAGACAGATACTACGTTGATTTTATAAAATTTATGAACTTATGTAGAATTGTTTAATACGTATATATGTATGGAGATGCGATAATTTGTAAAAAAAAATAGCCTGCTCATGATACATGAATCGAAAACTTTGCATAAAAATAATACTATGAGTCTTCCTGATTAACTTATGAAACATCGTCAACGTCTCGTATGCACAACACATCATCTAAAAGTAGTGAAATGTTAATGCAAAATAACGTGCGTAAATACTTGACTCATTTACGTAATTTCTTCTCTAGATTAATTGATTGTCTGTGTAAGCCTCCTGTAGATATATAACGTGGGCGCTCGCCGGGCGCAGCCCTTATCACACGAAGCACAGCAGGAATAAGCTAGTGCAGCATAGTTGGCATCCGTTCAGATGTGCAACAGCTGGTATATTCACGCAGCAGCTGGCTACATTAGAGCATAAAGAGCCGGATAGCTCTTATAGAGAAGTAGATTGGCTCTCGAGCCCGGATATCGCAGATGAGAGTAGAGAGTCCGGATGTCCTATGCGGGCGATACATGTACGTAGACTATCCAGAAAAATTATATACGAAGGTACTCGAGTTGCACGTCAGTCGGTCGTCAACACGCCAGGATATGCGGGACCCGTTTGATACTACGTCAAATTTTAATGATACATCATGAAGAAAAAAATATTTTTAATAGATTGAATCTTTCGTGATCTGATCAACCCAAAATGTAAACAGACAATATGAAACCAAATAGAATAAATACGACTTATCTTTTTGACGTAATGGTATAGGATGAGTTCATCTGTCATTATTTTGTTATCAAGTTGTTCAGTTCCCTAAATGATTTCAATCTTACATCGTGAGATTATTGACATGATACTTGAAATGTAATTTAATCGCGTCTCTCATCTTTTCCAAGCTAAGGGTGTAAACCAAATAGTACAGAAATTAACAGGAATACTAATAAATTTAAGTCTAATTACTCTCATACTGTCATGTTTGGCTTGATACTTGTCTCGTCAAGAACAAAATAAAGCACGTGTCTCATCATGAGTCACGCGCTACCATGCAAGTGTTTGCACGGTCATGAATAATGTAGCTGCATTTCCGGTGTACCGGTGATCCTGCACCGGCACTCCTGTGGCCGAAACCTCTGAACCTCGCGGAGGTCAAGCGGCGATCACCGCTTCTGAAAGTGAATAGTCACGAAGAGGAAGATCATTCGTATGTAAATGAATGTGACGAATGGACATTTCTGTATATTGAGCTGCCTTCTGAATTATTATGATTGATTGATTGCTTACTGTTAACTATTTTACTTGTGAATTAAAAAGCTTAGGAAAATATTTAAATAAACGTCCAAGCAATAAAAAACTAATTTGAGAAGTTATTCAATGACTTTTAATGATACATATGTTAGCGTAGAGATGAAAGCAGTGCAGAGAATCTGCGCCAGTCATAAGTTCTCGGAGATTGATGAAACTAATTACTCGGTGTTTTCGCAGTTTATTATAAGTCAGTTTGAAGTAAAAATTCAATGGTCTACTGATGTAATGGAAGAATAATATTCAAATCAATCATGAGGCTTGATCACCACATCTTGAGCATACATGCGAAACGTATAAATGTTGTCAGGTAACAATCAACATCAAGACAAAAATTTCGACTATCTCAGCTAGAGCGATTCAGAGTCGACAAAGACGGGCAAGCGCGTTGGTTGGGCGGCTGTCGCTCCGTTGCCGCAAGGAGCGCTGGTCGCCGATGGGCATCGGTGCCTCGGGCACAACAGCGACCGACGTCCGGTCGAGCTGGGCTGCTGGGTCCCGCAGGCCGTCTTGGCGAGAGCGCAGGTGTTGCGAGAAAACCGCGAGCAAGCGAGTGACGAAAAACATCAATAGAGCAGGTGGAGCAGTTCCAGCAAGTTGGAAACCTTAGGAGAAGATCGAGCAGGTGGTGAAGGAGAAGATCCATCGAGCTGGGGACCATGTGAGAGAGTGAAACATGTGGTGGAGGAGTAGTTCCAGCGATCTGGGGAACTTAGGAGAAGATCGAGCAGGTGGTGGAGGAGAAGATCTAGCGAGCTAGGGACCTTATGAGAGAGTCAAACATGTGCTGGAGGAGTAGTTCCAGCGAGCTGGGGACCTTAGGAGAAGATCAAACTGGTGGTGGAGTAGTTCCAGCGAGCTTGAAACCTTAGAACAAGATCGAACAGGTCGTGGAGGAGTAGTTCCTGCGAGCTGGGGACCTTTGGAGAAAATCAATAAGACTGGCTCAACTCTTAGAATAAAGACCAATTATCCTATGCAGGCGATGGATTTTATTAAAAAAAATTAGCTGGTGAATAATAAAGAGGAAAGAAAAAGATAACTATGAGTTGACGAGTGATAAGAAAAAGGATGGACGGATCTTTAAGAAAATAAAAACATTAGTATTTCAATTGAAAACAGCAGCATTTAGCAGCACCATGTTCGGTGAACAGCAGCTCCAGGAGGAGTGCTGCTGCAGGCTGTGCTGCAGGGTTTTGCAGCATCCTATCCTAGGTATGTGGTTAGTAGACGCAAGACCGTTGCTGTCGCCGGCGTGATATCCTGTCCAACGACTCTGGTGTTTTTGTTTATCCATCCACCCAACTCAGGAATTAGAATTATTATGACTATGGTTAACTTTATGCATACAAAAACTTCGACGATACTTTCGGTTACATCGCAACTCCAGATGTTTAGTTAAATGTTTCATGAGTATTGATCCAATGCACTAACTTATTTCAAAGAAGAAAGCAATATAAGTTAATGGTATCCATATGCCCCAGGCGAGCGCTGGTCTTGCAGCAGTCGTATATTGCGCCTCAAGATATACTTATTCTGCAACACTAACGGAAGTGGTCGATTTCCGACTGCCCGCGCAGGTCAAAGAACTTGTGAATTAAACTCAGATAATACGCTGCCCCAGGACTAACGGAAATTCCACAATATTACACAGTATTTTTCTGCGAAGCACCAGGAAAATATATAAACCTCTGCTAAGTTTGTGTTTTAATGTATCATAACTTAAAAAAATATGCTTCTTAATAATATCGCATTCTGCAAATCGAAATTAAAAGACGAATTTTCTCATAAAGGTGCTATTCTTTTTAATAGATCATAGCATATGCTTTTGCACTATACATTTTAGTAATAACAGAAAATTAGTTACATTCGCAAGAAATAAATAATTATATTGATATGTACAACGGGAGATGTCAAACTCGATTTCAAGAACAGATGAGTTCTTCACTCGATTTCTCAAGTTAGAGCATCGGATAATAGAAAGATTCAAGTATGAATCTTCAAGTCTAACCCGTCAAACTACTAAATTAAAATGAATTCACTATCTTTATATACATATTTTCGTTGATCAGTCAGTAATAATCTAAAGATAAAACTAACTAACTAAACTGTGCTCTGAAATGTTTTATTCCTATCTTAACCTAAATTTGACCTTCCGTTGCTGTCTGATAAAATATTGGGTGCAACTGAACACACGGCGTGGTAACGAGACGAAATGAGGACCTGCGGATACACTGATGACATGGGAACACGAGTTCCTTATCTCGGACAAGTTCATGCGATTCTTTTAATTAATTTTCTCAAATAATTTTAAACCTAATAAACCTAATATTAATTATTAGGCTTCATATTAATCATCTAGTAGCCATTATTTTCCCAAGTTAACCGTTTGCCTAATTTTTTTCAATGAGAGCAACCTACCTCTTATTAATAGACATATTTAATCCAGAACATCACCAAGCCAACCCATTTTAGGGGTAAACAGACCCCAAATATTCTAGATCTTGTGTTTACTAGTGAAGAATCAATGATAGATGAGCTTCGCCACGAGGCTCCGTTGGGCAAAAGCCACCACCAATCCTGTCTCTTATACACATCTAGATGTGTATAAGAGACAGGTTTAGATCTATGAACAAGGCACGAAATGGAAAAGAATCGGCGACAGGCCACATCAGGCCTACACTTCAGAGTCGACATCACTATGTTATGTTATGTTATGTTATATTGTCGACGGAATCACAAATTAAAGCCAGCTAATTGGCCAGCACAACATATCAAATATAGTCAATTATTTTAGCTGTCACGACAATCAGCAGGAGTTGAGACATCCGTTTTAAAATCGTTTGATTTTTGTGCAAAATGTGCAACCTTTATTCGTATTCAATATATTAGTTTAATGTTCCAAATTGCAGCAACGAATTTGAACAAAACATAATAGGCATGCGTTGATGACGAACAAAATTTTTTGGGGGGACCCAACACTCGTCTAATTCTAGTGACCTTAATAAATCTTCCAATTCTAAATCTCCTCTTCTAATTCTAGTAAAACCTTAATAGAAATTGAAACTTTCAGTATCATTCATTAATAAATTCTAGAATTTATCGCAAATACGTTAAAAAAATTGCGTAAAGTTTACTAACCGTGGATTGAATTCTCGGAACCCCTCGTAAAATTTGAATTTTCTCCATTTCGTCACTTATTTGAAAATTAATCAATTGAGCAAGCCACTACAAACATTTATTTGCAGAATGAATCCAGTGCATAAGAATTATTCTAATTGTGCTCAAATTGTGCTAAGTTTCTGTTCTAAAAGGTTTCCATTGTCGATTACTATCATGAAAGAATTATTGTTATATCAAAACCGCATAAGTTATTTTTCAATAATTCTATGAATACATTTATAAAATCTACTTATTCTAACGTGCACATCTCGAGTTGTCTGATGTTTCCGACCACTGAGCAATGTCTCAGAGTGCGGCGACGAGTCTCGAGCGCGCGAGCCGCCTTTGTCCCGCCAAAACGCAGGCTCTGAGCGTAAAGTTTATTTCTTATTTTTGCGGAGAATTTTTTGTTGCTTACGCTGCACCGTCACGCGCGTAACTACCGACGATTAACGAGTCGGGCCAGCACAGAACCAGCGGTAAATGCCAGCTACGTAATAATTCCTAACAGATCCGGCACTGGGAGAAAACATAATGAGCAGAAGCAGAGGCACTGCCAATTTATTTTTAGACGCGTTAATTTGGTGAGAGTTTTTACGAAGATGCGGGAGAGCGCAAGTTGCTTGGGTGAAGCTTGACAACGCAAACTGAAACCCCTGGGATTAGCATGAACCTGGTAGCACTTGTACATGACAGTCATCTCCTAGATCAATCAGTGGATAATTATTCCTGTTTGAAATAAATCTACCAAAAGATAAGAAACTCGGTAAATGATCGTAAAATTGTCGCGCACTGCCAACGCCTGAGTAACTGATAAATGGATCTCATGGCTCGAAGATTAGTGTGATACATGTAGATTAATGTGATATCTACAGTTTTTTGAAACGTTTAACAGAAAATCATATTTTTGCTTGAGATAAATGTTTATAAGAGCCAAACTTCGTGACGCATAGAAGGCTAGTGCTGGGTAATAATAAACTTTACTTTATTAATAACATTATAATCAATATAATTCCAGCAATATATTTTTTAAATTTAGTGATATACATACATCGGAGTGTTTGAATTTACGATAACTTTAATAAATACATTTTGAAACTCAACTCCCCTCTGTCGAAATTGCAGCTTTCAGCCTCTTCCATACATGCAGATGCACTAATCAGCTTTACGCATCATCTGTGGTTTATCACATTCCAAAAAAATGCAATAAGATCGAGTGCTCATCATGTATTTTAGTTCGTACTGTTCCCTTTTTAGTTTGTACTGTTCCTACGGGCAATCATAATCATAGCCACAAAGACTTAGTGACATTCAGGAACACCATGCAAAAATAGGGACGCTCCCACATATTTAACTAATCTCCCATCACCAAATCTGAAAACTCTTCGTGTTCAGTCTGTATACAATACATTATTAATAAAAAATATTATGTTAGATAAAAAATTTAACGTTATATTTTTATGTCGGTGTAATGCTAACTGTTTAATTCAAAAGTTAGCTCCATAGCCCGCAAATATGCTGGCTGGCTTTGGTAAGCTAAATAAATCGGCTAGAAATGTACCCGTGATGAAACAAACGGCAGCAATGGCGACTTCATCAAAAAAGTTATGCTAATTTCTCCTAATATATTTCAACTAATTCCTAAAGCATTGACAATAAAGATTAGAGAGCTAGAAATCCACCCAGATATTTCGCTATTGCAGCGGTAATACGGCAAGTTTTTCTCCTACTCGACGAGCGTGTTTACAGTTTGCCTACACACATCGATCACGTCGCAAGACGTTAGGCTTTTAGCTCGTCAGTAAACTATAAAGTGTCCTCACTTCCTCCTAATCGCATGCCTTTGAAGAGATAAAACACTGTTCTTACCAATACATACAATAAGCATCACCTTAATTCAAATAAGGCAAATTTTAATGCTGATAATAATCAAAGTCATCTGAGTGGACATTGGCATCATTAAATTGTCTCGTTTTATCGGTCGAATTCCATTTGAATTTTTCGCAACGCTAAATTTAATCTTCACATTTCATGCATTTTGATTTATAAAAGTGCCATCCATCTGTGGAAAATATATAAGCTGCATAAAACTTAATTTTTCTTGTTACTGAGAGAATATAGTCAAATGGGGTAAGACAGGATCGCAGCCTTCATGGGGTAAGAAAGGACCAGCCCATGGTGTGCATTCTAATTGCACTAAATTTAATTTGACAAAAGAATATGTTAGAGCAATCATTGCCTGTCATTTCAGTGTTTGTTTCAACCCTCTTCTGTAAATATTGAATTTCTGGCTAATTTTTAAAGAAAACCTATGTGAAGAAGGGTCACAAAATAGTTAACCTTGTTTAGGAAATAAGCTCTGTCTAATGACAAAAAATTTTTTGGCCAGGTTTGTGGATGTAGGCAGGTAACCTCAAGTAATAAGCAACTTTTGAGACATACTTGGCATTCCTACCTGCTACCATCATTGCCTGACATGTATTCTAAAATGGGGTAAAAAAGGACCGGATATGGGGTAAGACGGGACCACTAAATGATCCTATTTTACCCCACATACGGTCCTATCTTACACCACATATGGTCCAGTCTTACCCCACAAATGGTCCTCTATTACCCTACAGTATATCAAAAATAGTTTTTAAATTAATATATTATTATGCAGTAACTGGAGTATTTTGGTCAAAATTTTTATCTTTTGCTCACTCTCATCAAATTTCTTTGAAAATTTCAATCTCAAATAAGGCATTATTGCTAAAATACTGGAGTTTCTTGCAAGTTTCTTGGACTTCTTATTATTGCTAGCAAAAGTAAAGTATAAAATGATAATTAACTATGCCAGCTATATAATATCATCCATATTTTTTGCTCAAAAGACTAAATGGATCATATGGCTGCATTTAATGTCAACAAAGTTTTCTCATGACAAAACCTCCAATGTGACTGATATTAGAGTTAACTTCCCACAACACAAAACAGTAATAAGTGGTTGTTTATTCAAATAATGTGTTTCTAGATGGATAATATTGAATATAAGAATTATACTTTTATTAGATACCTTGTAACATAAGAATTACCAGTTGGTCCTGTCTTACCCCAGCCTGGTCCCATCTTACCCCAATGGGGTAAGATGGGACCAGCTCACTTTTTTTAATCTGTACAGAAAACTAGGTTAGATGCGAAACATCTGAGTTGTAGCTTAGAAGCCCATTGCATAAATACACCTTGTGATAGGTTTAGGGTTTTTTAGTTATTCATGGTATAGATGCTACAGGCTTGTTAGTGATTTTGGTCCTGTCTTACCCCATCTGACTATATTCCAAATTTTGTACTATGTCTATCTTACTTCTAATACAGTCTCTATCTTCTAGCTCATATTCCAAAACTGGCCATTTAACCCCAGATTGAAGGAATAAATGAAGCTGGAGAAAGAAAATCCGTTTTGGATGGAGAGAGAAGAGCATTTTCTTGGTGGGTCGCGTATGTCGGTTTGTTGACATTGGACCGCTGGTTCGTCATAACATCCGGTACTGCGGAACGGCGACTGCGGAGCGATCTGGCGGTACAACACAGCCCATCTTGTGAGAATTTATGGCTTGTATGTTGCTGCTTCTAGTGGCAACATGATTAAAAACATTAATATGTCATTGTATAATTTGCATACATATAGATATTGATGAACTCTGTAATGGTTCGTTCATATCTGATGAGTTTTTCCACAAAATAATTTATAATCGAGCGGTCTGGTTGTTCGAATTGAATTTTAATTTTCGCACCGAACTCGGAAACACTGCTATTGATAAATGCTTTTCACTGAGCTTTTAAATTCATTTGAGAATTGTTTAATTTACACAAATTCACCCCGAAAATTTTGGTTTGTGAAATGGTTCACTAACCAATCCAAAATATTCCCACAACACTTAATTAAGTATCATCAATTATACAGTAGCGACATAAAAAATATGGCGGCATTTAAATTAATTATAGCCTGTAATGAACGAGCAGAAACGTGCCAGGCGCTGACTGCTGTAGGCAGGATCGGGATATTGAGCGTGACAAGGCAGGCAGGGGGTGTCGGGAGAGAGAGAGGACTGTAGAGGCAGCATCCTGTGGCAGCTCGCCACCTGCAGCTGAGAGGCCGTGAGAACTGCCCGCCGCAGGAAACGTCTTCTGTCAACGGCTGCCGGGACTTGGGTCATTGCAGCGCAGGTCACCGAGCAGCAGTTCTGGAAATCACAGTGAAGTAAAATAAAAAATATGAAATTAAAATTTTACTCTGCCAATCTGACGTGGAGAAGTACCCTATAGAAATGTACATGTGAAAATGTAGGAAATATTTTTATATTGAAGAAAAGCATAAGATAGCTTTCAGATAAGTTTTCGAACCTCTTCAAAAATTTTTTAACAACTCTCAAAATTCTAAGGGAGCTCCTAACCGCTGAACAACTCCCAACTGAAGTATCTGTGGGAAGCACATTGAACCCTTCATAAAATTTGATTACGCGTTTGAAACAGTAAGGTAATGGTAGTCCACGACTGGTATTGAGTTAAACAAAAAATTTTACCGAACTTCTCAGCGCTGCTTTGTTCTAGTTAATGTTAACATTCAGTCTGACTCGTCCAGCAAATTTTTCTAGTTGACGCTCGCAGCACTTACTAATTCGATACTTCAAGAATATCAATCGAAATGCTTAAATCGGAGGTGAATTGTGAATAAATGCTTGTAGTGGTCGAATGATGAGAAAATATCGCTAAGAATCCAACGAATAATTGAGGATGAATCAATTAGCACCACGCGGCGCGACAAGATACGTTCATTGTGTTCGGCGTTTTGTTTTGACGCGTTCACACCTTCCTGGGACAAGTGTTGTCAATGCTTCATCTCTTATCCCACTGCTCCTCTTTGTGTTCAGGCTTTTAAGCATTAGCCGTGAATGTTGTCGTCGACCAGAAACATTTTCGTTTGAACGGCCCTTAATGAAATAAGGCAGTTGTTCCAACGTGGATTTAACCTTTTTCCCACTTATGCGCCGAATCAGTTTCATAGAATTTAGTATCACTACATTAACAACGGTGCCTTGTATGTAATTTCAATAATTCTACCATTATTTAAGTTAAACTAAAGAGTTGCAGGCATACCTTCGATAAAAATTTGAGAATTTAAAGTCATGTTTTAATGTCATGAAAGCTATTCAATATTATTAACTAAAGGCGAAAAGTGTGCCGCACAATGGCATAACATTGTAACCATCTTTTTGTGTCACGTTCGTGATATAAAATTTCCCGCAATTTGTAAAATAAAGGAGGGCGTTCACAAACTAGTTTCAAGTTTTTCTTGCTAATTTTATGGCCTTTTGAGTGATGTTTGGAAGGCTTATGAGGCGCTCTATTGTTCGGGTCGCATGAAGCTTGCCATAACATGTCTCGCAGTATTATGGTTTTCCTACAGCGGTTTTTATTGCCGGGATTATGAAAAAGGTCCACCCTTCATCCGCGACGCCACACGAAAAGCCGACGGTAAGCCAGCACAGAAAGGACACTTGTTGAATGCGAGCTGTTTTCTCACACTATACTGGCGATTAGATATCGATGTCTGCAAGGTGAAGAAACAGCCCATCGATCTTTAGTGTAGCAGATTGATATCACAAGATTTGTCGAAGGTGACAGCTATGCATTTTCTTCATGTACAGTTGTGAGATTCCGTTACGATCCGGGACGAAAATGATGCTCTGCTCACGAGAGAAACATAATGTGACGCACAGAAATTTTTTCAACACTAAAATAAAAAATCTTGCCGAGTTTCCCTCTAACAACGAGAGCAACGCGACCCCATTTTGGAAAATTTGCCTGAGCTCTTTTATCAAAGTTGATCATCTTTGACAACAAACGGAGACGCGTAAGGCTTAGATGAGTAAAAGATACGCAAAGCTCAGTAAATCGGACTTTCGTGTGGATGCGTTCCTGAGAGGGACTATAGAGCCTGGGATCAGTAATACCGAGAACAGGATTAGGAGGCGAGGAGCCGACTTCCCAATATCAGTGTCCCAGGTATACTGGGTCATGAAGATAGCGGGATAAGCTTTTGAAATATGCAGATTTTATTGTACCCGGTGGTGTGAAATAACATATAAAAATATGGGTCGCGCTTAGGTTGCGGTAATGTTTTTTCTTTTCAATTTTTGGATGAATTCGCAATTTTTAATGGAAGAGGTGAGCATAAAATGCTAGTTGGTATAAATAAATTATTAAGTGAAATTTCTAGGCTGAACGATAAGCCTAATATTAAAACAATATTAGTTAACAAGTAAGTGTGATATGATAAAACCATCGATTTATTTCCACGATACGAGAGATTTTGTGACGCGTTTGGGCAGCCAGGAAGTTTTGGTGAGCGTTGTTTACCAGCGCTGGAGTTAGTGAATGCAAGGAAGGTAAGGAACTGTGAATGAGACGCAGGAAAGGTAAGACCTCGAGTGGATAATTGGGCGGCGGAAAAAGCAGGTGAGTTACCGGCAGGTGAAGCTGCCTCACACAGCACTGTGAGAAAATGTACTTTTCCAAAAATTTAGGCTGTAGTTTGTTCCGATAAATTTTTTATTTAAATGTGTGAGAACAAATATGGGGATTATTTGCTTAGATTAAAACTAGAAGGTATATGTACATGCACACGAGCAAAGTAATTCAGCACATAAATTTTCATTTTTTTAAGAAATCACTCAATAAAAACAATTACGTATAGAAAGTATTCTAGAAATTTGTATGATATCAAAAGTTAATAGCAGGAATCTGATATAAATAACAAAATTAAATGTTTTGGGGTCAGGGTTGGTCGATTTTTCCGTTCGCTGGATAGAATCACGAAACTCTCATTTTCGTAATACTTAAGTAACCTAAGTATTGGAACCGAAGTGCATTAATTCAACACCTTTGGATACTGAGAATAAATTTCTTTCTTTCCCTTTAATGATCAATCGTAGTTTTTGACCTCAAAAACCCCAAACCCTTTAAAATTACTTCAGCGTCAGTGCCGGCCGGCCGCTCTCAAACCACTTGCAATTTTCGAACTGGGATAAAAACAAATCGAAAATAAAGGGAACTCCTGTGTCGAGATCGCTGACTTTTCCCGCAGATCGGCAGCTGGCAAGATACAAAAAAGGTACAGAAAAAAAAATCAAATAAAAACAAGAGCTGCGTGCGAAACCCTGCGCAGTGACGAACAAAATTTCCCCTCCGTAAAAAATAGCGAGCGAAAACTCCTTCGGAAAACGTGTCAGGTAAATAAACATTTTCAGGGTAAGTTTTGGGAAAAACATTTATCGAAATCCGTAGTAAGTACGGAAAAGTAAAAAAAAAATAATTTGTACGCAAGTTTATTGATGTAAGGTAACATCGAGTGACGAGATGAGGTCAGACTTAACTTAAATTACAACTAAAGTGAAATTACAACTTAAATTACAACTAAAGTGCGTCATCAATTTGAGGAACAATGCAGTGTAATTTTTAACTCGGTCTATGGGAAAGAATTGGCATAATACATCAAGGTATATGCTAGAATTGCGTAAACGCAGGAAATGAATTACAAGATGATGGTTTCACATGAACAATAGAAACAAAAATCAAGACAAATTTTCGTTCACAGAGCACAAATGTGTATATATAGGTACATACCAAAAACTTTGACGAGACTATTTAATTTCCTAAACCGAATCAAAAAGGCGATGTTAAATGATAAATTAGAATTTCGATCCCCAAAAATCAAAGTATACACACAAATTTATGAATGCAAACTATGAATGATCATACATTGCATTGCAAATACAATAATAATTCCGTCCAATGATTCTCATGACAATTGAGGTATGAATGCAGACTAGATAAAATAATGCATTGCGTAGGATCAAAGTACAATTATGATTTCCTCTGATGGTACTTAGGAATGCTTATGGCCCAAATTAAAGTTAGGTGTTAGTTCATGAGCTCTGCAGCATATACATTGTTAAAGGATCTGAAATAGTGTTTTATATGCATAATCTCCCATCAATAAGTAATAAGAATAAAATAATCATTTTCGTATGAGGCCATTAATAGTCCCTAAACTATAAAATTGCATTAGCCTTTTTTATATCCATCAAAAACTAAAAGAAATTTAGGTGTGCTCTTTAATTTCGAGTTATCAAGCCATTAATAGTTCTTAAACGATAAAATTGCATCTACTTTTGTTGTTAAAGTCATCAAAAATTATCAGGAATTTAGGTATGCTCTTTAATTCCGAGTTATCAAGACATTAAAAGTCCTTAAACGCTAAAACTTCTTCAAATTTTGTTGTTACATTCATCAAAAGTTACCAGGAATTTAGGGGTGCTCTTTAATTCCGAGTTATAAAGCTATTAAAAGTCCTTAAACAATAAAACTGCTTAAAATTTTATTGTTACATTCATCAAAAAATATCAGGAATTTTGTTGTGCTCTTTAATTCCGAGTTACAGTATCTGAGCGCCAGGAAGATCAATGGGCGTTCTCACCGTTGTTTGTGCTCGCGAGCAAGCCGGGTACTTGACAAGTGCTTTGCGTTTGGCAGGAGTCGTTACGGTGGATCGTGGCTGGCACTAACGGCTTTCTGACTAACGGTTGCTGAGACACTGCAAAAATATCCAACATAAACAGCTGCTGTTAAAAAAGAAGCTCGTTTTCAGTGTAGTTCTCATTCGGCACAACTGCGATGGGAACTCGTGTGCAGGAAATTCTTCCTGATTCTAACAAGTCTTCCCATCATGTACATACATTCTATTTCAGTTTCAGGCACATCAAGATTGATTATAAAATGTTATTATATTAAAGACGCTCGCCCCCATGCATCATTATTTCAAGTGCGAAAGATTGCTCTGAATGCTTCCTCTCTGTCCTTTACCGCACTCTTTTTCAAAGGCTTTCGAGTCTATGAGGAAGACAAATCATCTCGAACTCCTCACATTTTAACATGATTTTTACCCTGCCACACATATTGTGTTCTAAGTTTTCTTCAACTTTAAAATATTAAAGCAATTTTCTCAGCAGTTATTCAACGTCAGTTGTACGCATTTGGCGCATCTCGCGTGCATTTTTTTGATGTTATGCGTTGTCACGTCGACGCTCAGGAGACGCATGGAACTGTCGATCAAGCGTTGCCTGAGACGCAAAATTTTCGTCGTGGGAAAGAGTCGCTTCTGCGCACCGACGCTAATTTGTTTTTAATGAACTCATTCGTGTACGTTTGTTTCGCTTAGCATTGGAGACATAAAAACGCTTCTCGATGAGGGGACGAGCTCGGCAAAGCATGTGGCTTTTGTTTACATAGTTCACGGATGAGACTTTAGTAAAATGTGACGCGTTTTGGGCTCAGTTTTTGGGCCCTTTTTTCACACGCCGTTTCTAATAAGCTTGCACGTGGTATTATTTAAAAAGCGTAAAGAATTTGAGTCTGTAGGCTGTCTTTAAATAGACCAAGTTTGTGCAAATATTTCGTACACATAGGCCGTGAATGAAAGTTTTTTTAATAGTCATAGCGCTTTACTATTTTCACTCTTTGAGCGAAAACTAAAATGATTCATGGGATCTTTACCAAGCTGCTTGGATATCGGGAGGAACAGGGGAAACATATGACAGATTTAATTAAGCGTACTTGAACTATTTCAGAACTTTTTCACTTTTGACCTAATTTTTGTCAAGTCTAAACCATTCTAGTTCTATCTAGAATAATTCTGTTCTCGTCGGATTCTATGAAGTTACGTTCCCTAGAATCGTATTTTGGTTCGAGCGCTGTAGTTTTGTTTGGCAGTGATTTATTTATACCAATATGTTTTGAAGCGGAGAGCCATAAGATTTTGATGCTGCGTGCTTTCCTTGGCGTTCTTGTGACTGTTACACGCGACCACGAAATTATAATAGCGAAAATACAGACAAGATCTTGTGCGGCTCGTAATTATATCAATGAATGAAGACAGTGTAGGCTTTGTACGAAGTCTGCGTCACGACGATCCTATGAAGTGCGTAACGCAGCGCAGGGCCCCGGTAAGCAATCCATCCGGAAAAAAACTAGAAATATTTCCCTGACGGAGCTTTAAAAAATATTAGGGTTCTAGAGCGTCTCATAGCTACGTATATCTTGCAGGAGTATTTCTTGAGTTTATTTTTCACACCTGCAAAGGAAAATGTGTATTTACTAGATGAACGTTTTAAGCTTGGATCTTACCACAAAAAAGGATTTTTTCGTTAAACGAACACTCAATATAGGATTACTCAGAAATTCTACGAAAGCTCTATTATGTAAAATTAGTAGATAACGACGATTTCTTGAAGTAATCTTCAATTCAAACATTAGTGTTTCGTACCTTTTAAGATCCACGCGGCCACTTATTTTTGTAAAGCATGGGAACACGCACAAGCTTGTCGCTATGTAGCAAAACTGGGCAGGCTGCTGTCAAACAAGATGACGGCGCCTCCATCAATGCCCATCACGCCTGTCTGCCCGATCGAACCCGGGCACTCCTGTCTGCCTCAAGCATCCGTTACACAGCAGTTGTTTCCAGTGATCGTTTCACAGCCGCCTTGTAAACAGGGCTTCAGCGTATTTCAAACTTAATTAAAATTAGTATATTAGTCTAAACATAGCAGGCTTATTCATATCTTAAATAGCAGGTAAAGTTGTAGAATTGAAGGAATATTTTCAGCTGATTGTCTTTCCGGTTGATTGAAATTTAATCCAAAATGATTGTCCTGGACTGTAGGGATTCCAGGATAATTATCGTCAAAAATATTAATTTTTACTGAACTTTGAATTTACTTCTCGTCGACTCGTTTTGGATCACATGAATATAGGTTCTAAATATAACTATTTCAGTCTGCACTCACTTCAACACTCTTTTGCAAAAAAATATTTAGTATATAAGATAAATGAAAATTGGCGATTTTTGATGTAATTTGATTTTTTTTACTGGACGCATGCCGCTACGTCCAGATGTTGATTTTAACGTTCTGCTGTTGTTTCCATATTCCCGTTGAAGAGTAACACCTGATGTCAAAGGTACCCTACGAGATCCTCGCTAAGATCGATCACAACTGACATCCGATCGATGACTCGGACCTTCTTTATCGAGCATTGACAGACAATTTTGGCAGCTAGATATTTTTGGAATGCTATTATTAATGGAATTATGATATTGGTAATGAGGTGACGAATTAGATATATGTATTAGTTACTAGTAAGATTCAGCGGCACAATAATTTTACGCAAATTTGTCAAGATTGAAGCCGTTACTGAAAGTAATTTTTAATGATTGTTTTGGATAAAGATGCATAGAAATTGATTTTCTTACGGATTTTTATTCATTCCCGTTCTCAGAATCTTCCTCATCTGAAATACTTCCGCTTCTGTTGTCTACATCCAGAAGACGATGTTAACACAACGACACAATGGTAATTTATTCTAATCCGGAATGAACATGCACAATAATGCACGTTATTGGCATAATTTTATCAAGAAAATACAGAACTATAACAATTATTTAATGTACTATCCCAAAGTCGACATACCTGTACATATTGCACCTGAAGTACAGGTAGGTGGTGTACGCTCAACGGCGCGCTGAAGGGAGATCAAACAACGCTGACTGTACTGAAGTATTTGCAGGCAGCTCCTTGCTTTGTTTCGTACCGCCCCTCCGGATACGATGTTCCCTTGGACCGGACCTTTCAATAGGAACTATTGGTTACACTCCAATAATGCTTCTTTGGAAATGCAGCATGGCATGTGTCGTGCCCCTCTCCCGTAACAGTCAACAGGTATGTCTGCCACAAAGCGTGCGATCAAACATAAATGGCATTTACCGTTAAAAAATGATCGAAGAAGTGAAATCAGTTACGTTAGAGAAATGCAAGGTGACTCGCTCCCGAATTTTTTTTAATGATTTTAAATTGGAGTATAAGGTTTATTCATGTTGGTGGCCAAATAAAAAAAATGAATGAACTATACATTCTGTGTTGAATTTGACAAATTTGAATAAGGTTCTTGGTATACATGAATGCAATTTTCTTCAAAATAAATTTCAATTTAAACAAGGAATGATACATAAAATTTATTCAAATTGGAAGAAAATCCCTAGGCTACCGGGATGAACTGCTCGTGGAAAATATCCAGCAGTGTAATTTTAACATCCAGAGCATCAATAAAAGAGCCGCGGCTGTTATCCTCTTAGGATCTTGTGGGGAAATTTCCTGGAGTAGTTTTCTTTAGACTTTAAGTTCATTGAGGGATGCAAAGGAGAACGACTATCATTGTACTGACTGTGCGTGTTTTGAGATCCCCTTAAAGGGAGGCGGAAGTCATGCATTATCTTGAATGCAACTGTCACATTGGCTCGTGAACGTTTTTTCACTTAAGGCGCAATTCTTCAAACTTGATAGAAAACACTTTTAGCGAATTAGGCTGTAGTCTACTCAGATAAATGCGCGCCGGTCATATATACTCAGATGTTAATTTCAACGGAGAATGCTTTTAAATCAAATTATTATCATTATTATGGCAGCATGAAGAATTCAGTTCAAATTGTCAAAATAAATCTGCGGAAATCATTTCATGAATGGGAATGGAAGACAAAATTGTACAGAAGTAGCGTCTATTTACCTTCCTCTTTGCGCCGCAATGCGTTGCCTTATCTGTCTTCTTTGAATAGCATTAAAGCAGGAATAAAAGTAACCCACCTGGGCCTCGAAACGAAACCCGGGCCTTTTAAACCTGGGTCTTTTAAACCTGCTCCTGAGAATCCAATGGTCCCTAACGAGATTCTATTTATGAACGGAAATAGAGCGTGGCAGAAATTAGAGCTGCATTTCCCGAGATAGGCTAAGTTGGTCTGTTTCGTACAAACGGCTGCGAACTGTCGGCTAGTCCGGACCAGCATTTATTTTTTTCTTTTCGCATGTACGATAGTTGTCGAATTTCATATATACTAAAATTATGGCAGATATGATTTTAGTTTTCGGTATCAAAGTGGTGATTAAGCCTTATTTCAGTCTAATTGTAGCTCTAAAATGAATTAATAAAATTATTCCAAGCGCGCAGTCCGAAATGCAATATGTGGCAGGTATTGATGGCTCGGGCCTCTAACGCATTGGCGGTAAAGCGGATTACCGGAGTGTAACTAACCGATCCTAGGCTATGAAAACAAACAATCAAACTTGGCAAACCCACTCAACAAACATCGTCAGAAAGGAGGATGCGCGCTTGGCGTTCATTGCGTAGTCGAAATCCGGACTGACCATCCGCAGAACCGGTCGGCCGGTATCTGTTTTCGAGCTTAGACCTATTTTGTGTCCTCATCAAATGACAATTTAGGCTTCCAGACTAAGTACGAACCGTCACCTGGAGATCCGGTTCATCAGGGGATAAAGCTCAGTGAATGCAATAAGAATACTGAAGTCCTACCACATTAATAAAATGATCCAGGTAGGAATGGTACTAGGTATACATGGACGGATATACTGTATGTATTGGCGGGCAGTAAAGGGTTGAAGGCCTTTGAAGCTGGTGCATTATGTTGCATGATTTCAGTCGCACCTCAATGCTGCCCTGGACTTGAATGGGTTTTCGATGTAGCCTATGCAAGACAGTGAATAGTGAACGTGTTTTGGCAGGCATTGGTCACGCCTCATAAATATCAGAAGCCGCGCGTCGACAGCTGCTTTTTGGTCCGGACAAACAGTCGAAAGCGTGGCATCTCTGAATGTAAAACTCAAACTCCCTTTACTTATAACTATTCACGACACGTTTTTATACTTGTAATACTTATAACTATTCACGACACGTTTTTATACTTATAATACTATAGCTATTCACGACACGTTTTTATACTTATAATACTATAACTATTCACGACGTTTTTATACTTATAATACTTATAACTATTCACGATACGTTTTTATACTTATAATACTTATAACTATTCACGGTACGTTTTACGGCTCACGATTGAAACGCACGTATGTGATGAAAATATTCAAGTAGTCTTCTTCTCTTCATCTTAAGTATCTTCTGTTCATCTTAAGTATCTTTTCTTCATTAAAATCTTACTTGAACTAATTTCTTTTTTAATAAAAATTTGTGTGTGTCGAGGAAAATTATCGTATATAATGAGTACGTGAATATATAGTAATATCATCCAGTTAAATATAATTAAAAATGAATCTATAAGTCTTTCATTTACAAATCGATGTATATCGGCCTGAATACGATTGAATCTCAAGACCTCGATCGTGGCGAGTCGGAATTCAGTAATTTGATAACGAATTTTCTTAGTCAAGAGCTACCTGATAACAATGTGATCACAATCTTTAGCTCTTCTGCATTCCATTTTTTCAATGGCATTCCAGGTACTGAAATGACCACTGCATAGGCATAGGCATATGCAGTATCGTCGGTCATTTCTAGGTATACATAATACTTAAGAGGAGCCATATGTACTCAATGCCCTATTGTTGCCATGCTATAGTGTTTCGTAGTCTTGGATTATGAATAACATTACATAATGACGAAGAAAACAGGCGGCAATTCCTCCTCTGCATCTGATTATAATTTTTCGTCCCTTCAAAGTGCCTATGAACAATTATTTACAAAGTATCGAGTAGGTTACCAATCCTGGGGAAGATATACTTCTATATTTCTATAGATAGAATCATATCTCGATTTATAATTCTAAACTTTTAAAGTAGATATATCAAGGTGTTGTCAAACTCAAACAGTAGGATTTGCGTAGAATGCAGAAGTCAAATTTATTTTTAGGAAACGGCATCAAACTGAACACAAAACAATCACGTGCGACTGAAGCTAATCGAGTAACTGTAAACTTGTGTTTCATCTCAAGAGACGTAGAAAAACGAAGCAGCGGAGAACGTGAGCTTTCGAACCTACGCTCTACATAAGAAATTAACAACAATCGAAGAGATACTTATTTTGTATCTAAATATATATACTACCATGTTTTTTCGAAGAAGGGCGTTGCCTACTTTACGGGAGGCTATTTCTGAAGTGATCACACTGACTAGCAAATAACATCAAAAAGTAAATATCAGTTTGATCGGAAGTGTGGTACCTATTAACGAGAGTATCTTGATCCAAGCGAAGAAGATAACGGGTCAAAATAAACTACGGCTTCATTATTTGAAAAAATCTGACCAATTGAGGCGGTACAGTTTGATCGAAAGTGTGGTACCTATAAACGAGAGTACCTTGACCCAAGCCCGAAGAAGAGAACGGGTCAAAATCAACTAAGGCTTCATTATTGCCCAGCGGTTTAAATTTTACGCAATTAATAAACGTTATTAAATTTATTTTATTATAGCTATATTGAGCCCCACGATTTTTTTTACTAAAAAATAAGATTATTTTGAAGAATGTTCCCAGCTTACTTAAATCTGATGCGGGCCTGAGATTCCGTTTTTTGTCATGAACCTGTTCCGCTTCCTGCCGTAATGGTAGCTCTGCCCCGGCATTAGAACAGCCAATATTGGGGTCCCTTTAGAGTCCCTCAATCGCGTTTGTTCTGAGGCCTTTCATTGCCTCTCTTCTATCAACGAGCATTGAGGTTTTTGTGAGTTTTTACACGTGATGTGTGCGTCGTGAAGAATGAGTAGCTTCGTTCAGTGCACCGAACGGCATCAAAAAGTCGTACCCCAAACATTTTTTACCTCGACTTTTCTGGGTACGTGGAGGAGGAAGTCAACAGGTATGGCACACAAGACTGTGAAGTTCAGGAGAAAAGGAGGCGAGGTTTCGCTTTCCACGTGAGTGTTTTGTGCTTAATTGACCATATATCCGGGACTTGGAGACGGCGTATTATTGGTATTTGAAGTTTACAGGAAACGTGTCAGAAATGAACCAAAGACCGAATTGAGGGTAAAATGAATGAAACTTCCATGGAGACCGATATGCTAGAACTTTTTGAAGCTTTAATCAGGAATCATAAACTCGATGACCAAGTATTTAACGTGAGAATTATGGATTTATCAGCCTGTTTAACTCCGCTTCATCGAAGTGGCATAACTTTATATGCTTCACAAAGATTTGTTAACAGAGTGAAAACTGCATCAGCGATAATTATCTTCAAATTAGTGAAGCAATGGACTCTCTGAATTTTCTAAGAGAAAAACTAAAAAAATTCTTTGCTTGGAAAACGGCTTGTGCACGAGTTATATTTGTTGAGGTGCTTTAACTAACGGACAACGTCTATAAGGTGTTGTACCTATAACGGACAAGGTATATAAGGTGTTGTACCTAACGGACAACGTCTATAAGGTGTTGTACCTAACGGACAAGGTATATAAGGTGTTGTACCTAACGGATAACGTCTATAAGGTGTTGTACCTAACGGACAACGTATATAAGGTGTAGTACCTAACGGACAACGTACTGTATATAAGGTGTTGTACCTAATGGACAACGTATATATGGTATTATACTTAACGGACAACGTATATAGGGTGCTGCAACTAACGGAAAACGTCTATATGGTGCTGTATATATACCTCATATACGTATATATACCTCATCATAGAGCATGAACTTTTAATTATGCATTATTGTTTTATTGCACTTACCGAATTATTGAGGGAAAGCAGGGATTCGTCGACCAGTGCAAAATTTTATCGTTTTATGCTAGTTCGTGTGAGCGACATGAACAATGAAGTACACTATTAGGCAGGCAAATAAGGAGAGAATGATGCATTTTAAAGTGCCGACCGTGAACACGCGTAAAAATATAAAAAATCATTGACCAGACGCAAGTCCTCTCACTCGGTTTTTAAATTTTGTCAATTTAAGCGACAAGAAAATGATCAAGTGGTTTAGATTAGCCAACTTGAATAACTTTATAGAACAAAGACATGTTTTGTAAGTAACGGGATGCTTTCGTCTAGCTATAAGGATGGGCTTACATTTGACGTTAATGCTGATAATCCGAAGTCAAGTTCTCCATATATTTTTCAGGGAACAAAAACCTTTTTATTAATATGCTGAATGCATAAATGCTTTTGTTCGAGCACGACAGTTATCGTTCATCTGTCATAAATACCCATCTCATTCTCACACTTACCTTGAAAACATGTGTCGCGCCTATAACAATTTCTCGTTATGTTGTTTACGTGAATATTGACAATTTCTTTCATTTCCAAAGCCTAAAATGACTTCACCAAAAAATCTTTTTTATACTTGTCAAAGATTGCACCAGCTCCCGATCCAGCATTTTTTGTGGAAGTTTAAATGCCGTCAACGGAAACCGGAAGATTGTCGAAATTCTGCACTATTGTTGCCGTGACAATGACGTGAGAACTGGAGGACTGGGAGCGCAGGGGGCGATCAAAAGATGGAATATCTTCCAACGGCTCATGAAAGATGAGAACGAGTCCAGCCACCGACATAATGCAGGCGCAAGGATCAATATACAAACAATGCTGCAACCATGAGCCATGAACTTGTTAGCTCTAGCAGGTACAAGCAGAAAAAGTTCATTTTTCTTGATATTTTAGAAGGTGAAGTGAAAATAAGGAGACCTGTGCGACCCCCTCAGCTAACACACAAGCAAGGAGCAATGAATAGAGCAAGTTACATCGATGCGGCATGGGCTTGTTATTATTGTTATTTTTAATATATTAATATAATAATATAATATATTATTAATATATTTATTAATATTATTAAAATGCAATATATCAATATAATATTATTGTTATTTAGAGTTGCAGACGAAAGATCTATATTTATTTGATAACGTAACGCGATATCTTACAGTATCAACAGAAAAAGTATAGTATAATTTGTACTTGATTATAATTCGTCACAAAACATTTGTAATAGTTCAAATCCTCCGGAAAATAGCATCATTAGACTCAGGTTTTCCTTGGCATTGCCATATATCTACCCGTAGGTGAACGATATTGATACTAAAATCTAGTGGGCCTCCAGGATAATGACGATTTGTGATGCAACAATAGAGAAATTTTATGCGCCTCCTAGTTGAAAAGAAAAATTACCGAATGCAGGAAGACACTTGTGACAAAAATGAGTTTCTGTAATGACATTGTAACATGTAGTTATCAATTCAAGGAAATCATCGCTAATGATAGAAAAATATCAAGTTTCTGCGGGGAAACAAGAAGCAAACATCATGAAGGCCCGGAAATGCCGTCTTTCGAATCGTGTAACCTGAAGCCAAACTCTCATTATTTATGAGGCCTTCGAGTGAAAATTGAAAAGCGCACAACCTGTGCAAAGAGTCGGACCCTCAATGCCGGAGATTAGAGCGCCAAAAGACGGATTCCGGCCGAGTCGTGAAAGCCGGATGTTGGCGCCAGCGCGGATGTGCGCAGCCGTTGGAGATTACAGGTGATTTAAAAAAAATCATAACTGACGTGATTTCTTCTGCAAATAAAACGGCTTTTTCGATAAAAATGTTATTTCAGAGTTACTGAATATTTCGTGAGGGTTTTCTCAAACCATTGATCGATAGGATTTTTTCCATGAAATGTTTTGTTAGAGTGCAGAAGGTTTATACAAATAAAAAAATTAAACAAATGGAAAGATCTTTCGAAGTCAAAAGTGATTTTACGAAAAATAACGACATTAATAGATTAATTATCTGGCTGGTCTTAAAGAAAACTGAACCAATGTCGACCGGAGTAGACTGAAAGCATCCGAATTTACACACGATCTCTTTGAATAAAATAAAAATTCCAGGACACTTGCACAAAAAAATTCCGGGACACTTGTCCCAAAAATCAGCGCCGATCATTGCTCCAATTATCACCGAATTACCACAAGTGGTTTGAGGTTAGGCGAAAGTATTCAGCTAATTGGCAAATCACCGTTGGAAGAGGAAGTGCATGTGCGTCAGTTTAAAGTCCGTTGGAGGGAGCTTAATGAATTGCATCCTCCCTGAGTCCCTCCCTGTGAAGGTTGTGTTGTAAATTCCCACAGACGCCCTTCATTGAGTCCCTCTTCTCCTCCCCATCCCTCACCTCCTCCCCATCCCTCATCTCCTCCCCATACCCCGTCGGTTATGGACGCTTTTCCCTTTAAGTCGGTGATTGTAAAGCAAATTTCACTTAATCTGCCGATTGTACGTACAATCTAAGGAATTATTTTACAGTTAACACAAAAATTTAGACATTTATTAATTTAAAATTTTAAGGAAAGATTTTACAATATACACAAAAATTTAAATATTTATCAGTTTGAAATTATAAAATGGACGTCTTTTCCCAACCATTGACGCTCTGAGTAAGCGTAATGGTCATATCAAAATAATGTTGCCTCCGATCACCGAATGTTAAATATTGGCTTCACAAGATTTTTTCGCTAAAATTTACGTAAGAATGCGCATTCAAATGAAAAGTGCATTAAATTTATTTTCCCCTAACGTTACATTCGAAACAAAATTGTTTTGCGACCATTATTCAAAATATAACATTATAAAGCTTATCGCAATATATAGTGAGATGAATTAAAAACAATATTTATGGTTTTTATGACCTATAAATCGTACCTTTTAAAATGACGTATAACTTATCATTTTATGTATGACGATTATGATGACGCATAAATCGTATCATGCAAAACTTAAAATGATCCTTGTAATAACATTTAAAAATTGTTTATATATAATTTGGAAAGAAAGAGCCATTAATAAACCAGTTTAAGTTATTCTTGATAGAATAAATATGTATTTAAACAAAATCCAGACGTACCCCTATCTCTATAAAAGAAGTAAATCCGTGCGGTGCACTCGTGAGCAGAACGTTACACCTGTCACCCGGAGCATGACAAGCCCGGGCAGCAGAGCGTGTCACAGCAGCTAACGACGTTACACTCACTTGTAACATAACGCGTTGTGTCGCTCGGTGACGCCTCGCAACATCGCTGTTGCTTTCTCACGGCAAAACTTATTGCGGTTTGACTTTTACACCTTAAGTTGCATGAGCAATCAGTTTACAAATGTTTTCGCCAAAGATGTTTTCCTAAAAGGTTATCGGCAAGAAACATGGATAAGTACAAAAATTCTGTTGAGAGAACATGGCTTTGGGTTTGTTGAATTGTAATAACTCGCTGTCAATGAGACTTCGTTCGCATTTGTAACAACTTAGAAGTAGAACCTTATGGTGTACTTCTTTGCAGGGTTGCGAAAGCGATCTACATGATTGTGTAATTGTGGGCTTTGTGTAATTGTGGGTGTGTAATTGTGGGAATTGTGGGCTTCACACTTTTGTCATGAGTGTGAGGTACAACATTAACAAGACAAGGTGCATAATAAATAATGTACATACATAATATAAATACAGGCAAAACGAAAAATTGCATCGTTTCTGGTATGGAAACGTACATTCACACTATCCAATTTATATGCTAGTGAAAATGTAAGAGAGAACTATGTGATCAAAATAGAAAGTGAAGCTTTTGAATTATGCCGATAGACGTACTAAATAAAACTTCTGCAATTATAAAGGGAGCTCATAATTTACCAGCACACGCCGTAAAATTCATTGCCTGAATTTGCTCTGGAAACTAATACGGGTTTTCCTGTCAATAATTGCCCTGCGGCAGTAAATTTCTAGGAGATATATTAGGGTAACTAATTGCGGCAGCCAGACCAGGCCGGCGCTGGAATGCCATCCAGAAATTATTAGGAGGATCAACCGCCACTTGCTGCGTGGGAACTATGGGGCTAATAATCCGTGAAATACAACGCAGTTATAAAGAAGATGCAATTAGTTCATCAAAAATTATGAAAATCCGAGGCAATGGTTTTTGTACAAACCATTAGTCGGAAATCACAATTAAAGAGAATGTGCCGTCAGCCGTGAGGGAAGAAAGGCGCAAATATCAGGTTGCTCGATTTCATGTGAGAAAGCAACAAATTTTAAATCCAACTAATGAGCATCGAGGCTTAAATAAGTATTTCTATCTTACCAGGCAAGATATGCGGATTTGTTTCGGGGTATTTGGTGTTTGGGAACTACAGCTTTTGGGTAAGTGGGTTTCAGTTTTAGTGTACGAAGCGTAGTAGTCAGCCGTGGGGAGTATATATAACAGTATCCAAGTTCACATCGGTTAGGTTAGAAGAACATGAACATTAGGTCTGGTAATTCCATCGAGTAGGTTTTCACGATTGGTCTACATATGCTATTCAAGACTTAAATGAAGAGCTCGCACATATACTAGTATTTTAAAATAAATAGATTATTGAGAACCCCCAGGAATAAAATACGAGCCTCCGAAGATTGTTTGTTTATAGGGATAATAGGGTTTTTTGTAGTTTAATCGCCCGTCTCTCAAGGATTTGAACCTTTAAGTAGAATTGTATCGGAAATATCGAAGTATACACTCAAAATATTGAAGAAACTCGCAAAGCTATTCCTTATATATCACATGAGAAAATTTCGCACTAATATACTGATCTTTATTCTTCATATCCTGCCACTGAAATATGGTCGGTTTCTCGCCTCGGTGTGGTGTTGGTGGAGTGGAACAAAGGTTTGGTGGCGTGGGTAACTAGAGATTTGGTGTAGCGCCGGAGCGATGCTAAGTCGTGTACTTCAGCTCACTAATCTCTTCACTAAACAAAGGCTTCACATGTGTTCCAACTGAATACCTTATGGCGACAGACTTGAAAAATAACATGCAGAGAAGATTTTGGTTTCACACTTATGAATGTTTCGGATTTGAAGAACTATGAAAGTGAGTTAATAAGGGATATAAAGTACTCGGGAAATAAAATAAAGTTATATTATCAATATTGTTATTTTTTTTATATTGTGCAGGATCAAGCTATAGGATAGAATGACAAGAGGAATAATAAGAAATATCCGCATAATTTCGTAAGAAGGATCAGTAATTTTATTGCTTTTCCCTTACCGAGGTCGGGCGCAGCGTCCCCCACTCGGTGATAGCAAAGTTTGAGACACACGCCATAAATTTCCTCTAGTGCTGAAGCTCAACATTTTTCAAGTCCACCTCTTGTGCTTGAACGTAAACAAACCGAAGTGAGCAGGTTGGCGACTTCCAAGAGCGTTCACAACTCTTGAGTAAACACGGCGAGTAACAGAGTGAAATATATTTTGAGAATAATTTTCATTTATTGAAGGAAAATATGTTTCATTAGTTCCATGATTGTTATGGATTAATGGCTCAAACGAATTGCGTATGTTAATCTTTGGTGGAAAATTTTATTTTCTGCATATTATATTTAAAACAAAATCGGTCCTATCAATACTCTTTTATTAGGATTAGCGAGCTCAACTATTCGCTCAACTGAATTAAAACTAATCTGTTTTTCAACATGAACTGCATTGGCAATCTAATTTTCAACTTTTCACTGACAAACAACAAATTTTGGAAGGCAAAATCGCAAAAAGGGAACATGATTGATAATTCAACAAAGTACCGGTATGAACATAAAGTAAACTTGTTAGCTTCAGTTTTAGAATATGCAGCAAAATTATTCGAAGCAAAATCTCAAGAATTGTGAATTTAAACGGGTGCCTAATGTTTTAAATGCTACTGGTAGTTTTGAAGCAGAAATCTAGGATCGCCATTAAGGTTGATCAAGATGCAAGTTTTGAAAACTCAGTCAGTCTTTGGACCTTCAAACTGGGGACCTGTAACCAACACTGAGACAGGAATATATGCCCTCTGTCACGCACATGTCGTGGACCGAAACCCTGACTACGTAACGTCGAACTTCGTTGACCCGCGGCAAAGTGTGACACAGCAGCAGTTTCCGGTCCTGAAACATCGCAGCCTTATGAGCCCATGTAATATAGCAAGCACTGATGAACGTAAAATGAAAATCTAATATAAAATGAATCGGGTCTCGAAAAATTAAGTCTAAATAAACGTCAAGTGTGATCACAAATTTAGAAAATCGAAATGATATTCGAAAAATTAGTCTACTTCAGAGGGCCGCTTCGATTAGTCTTACAAGATAAAAACGACAATGTTGTTTTCTTGCTAATATTATACATTTTTTAGTTTTAATGAATATTTTCAGTAATAGGTGGGCATAGCATTAGAAGAATTTTCAATATTTTGTATTTTCATTCGGCGCGCACAGCGAATTTTTTCAAACGACCATCGCCGTAGTAAAATCAGTAATCAGAGCGACTGATACAGTCGCTCTCGAAATTCGAAACAGGCCGAGGTCCTTAAAAATTTGGAAGAGGCAAACAACCGAGGTGCAGGTGTTACTGTTAACAGGAAGTGGTAGACAGGGATCACCCTCTGTCTACGGTGTCTACATGTCAACAAACAGGGCTGCGCAGCTCTCCTAACAGGACACCCATTGTTATCCTCTGTTTACTTGGCTTGCCGTTAGCAGTCAACCTTCCAACCAAACAGTCGATCCTGACCAGGTCTTTATATAGAGCAAGCAATAAAAAAACAAGCTCGTGCCCTAACTCCCCATAAAAGTTATAGAACCCTTTTATACGAGTGTCTTCACGGCCATATAGAGTGAATGGCTTAAGCATGAGTTACTCATCATTCGCTATAGGACTGAATTATTATAAAAACGAGAAGTAAAAATTTTCCTACGCCCCAGTCACAAAAAAAAATAAAACATATGGTATTACGCTCGGCATCCTAGAAATAAACTTGACCTTATGTTCGTCAGCTAAAACAAGTTTTGTATAGGACACTGATACGAGAATAATTTAATAATTTTTCGTACATAAAAATATTTGCCTAATATTCTGGATTATGGAGACCAATCACGAATATAAGAGCAAAATTTCATATCTTAATGTACTAGATGGAATGACTTAATTTAGATCAGCTCCTTATGGTAAGAATGAAATAAATAAATAACACAAAAATAAATGATAGTGTTCTCACAATTCCTGGTAACTGAAGCGCAAAATTTGTACAAGTGATTTTACTACGGCGTCCGTCTGAATGCAAACTAAAGCAAAGAAAGTCCTATTGCATTTACTAAGTTTACTAACGTATGAATAAAAAATCATATGCTGGAGATCTCATAAAAGATGAAACGGAAACATCTGTCCCATTGAACTGTTAACTGTCAACGAATGTCCAAGAAAATTATCGCATGACATTGTCGAGTTGTAGAAGGCAAAATTCTAATATCCTTAAGTGCTTGAAACTACGTAGATAGTTGAGAGCTTTCATGAGATGTCCGACTCAAGCTTTATGCAAATGTCGTGAAAAATGGAGCAGAGTTCTTGTTACTTGAAATGATTATGAATGCTCATTTGCATGAATAAGGGCATTGTTTATGCCACGAGGAAGGCTATAAAAATGGACACGGCTTAAAGAGGAGGAAGTTGAAACAAATGAGGCCTAAAGTGAAACCGAAAAGATAGCATCTGAAATTTTATTGGAGTGAATAAGTTTTGCGAATATTTTACACACCCTTGACGAAAGTGATGCTAAGTGCTTTTTTAAATGCGTGTCATGAATTATTTTATGTGGTTGCGCCCTGGAACTCGACTAAAGCACATACATTAGCAAGTGATATGAAACGTGCATCACAAACGTGCATGGGGATTTTCGCGTTGAAATTGAATTTCGGGAAATAGTTATTCATTTAAAGAGGCAGAATTAAGGAATTATTTAGTCATATTTTTCAGCAGGAATGTAACTTTGTATATTTCGATGGCTCATTGTTGAAGAAGAAGACTATGATCTTAAGTTATGTCTATCAGTAGCCGATTAATATATGGAAGATAACAGTATTAATCAGTGTTATTTCGCGTGAGTTGATTTTTAGAGAGAATTGGAGGGCAAATTAAAAGAAGACAATGGTGAACGCGAGTTTGGTTGACAAAAATAATGAGTATAGTTTTCCACATCTGCTCCTGGCTTAACAAAGTCAGATTATGAGAAACAGGTGGATTAAGTTGATGATTTTTTGCGTGATGCTCCTAGGAAGGCCTGAGGAAAGTTTTTATCTCGTGTCACCGGATCGCGGGCAGGAAAGAAAACCGAGACGAGCGCTCGCATGACGACCTCACCAGGAGTGATGTACGAGCATGTGGCGCGGGATCCCGGGACACACGTTCGGTTCTGTTAGGACACACTTTCGGTTCTAGGCGAACCAGTGACACGGGGCACGAACATGGGACGCTAGGCAGGAATATAGGAAACACTTTTGGTTCTGGGCGAACCAGTGACACGGGGCACGAATCTGGGACCCGAGGCAGAAATATAGGACACACTTTTGGTTCTGGGTGAACCAGTTACGCGGGGCACAAGTGTAGGACTTTGGGACATCATTAGGCCTGGTTTTGGGCAGGAATATAGGATACACATAGGAAACACGCGGGACTTCACCAGCTCCTTGGCAAGTGAATGCCGGTTCTAAGTGAGACTTCTATACTATGCAAAACGGTTATCAGCGGAATAAATCAAGGAGATAAATAACAGTGGATTGCGGAACAGGCCTATAGCAAATTTTCGTAATCATGGTAAGTGTAAGATAAAGTGAGAACGCACATGAAGATTGCAACGAACGAAAAGTACGAGAAGAAATGATTGACTCTAACGGTAAAATAATAAATAGCAGAGCAGTGAGGGAGGTTGGGCTTATAATATAAGAAATTTCGACAAATATTCATGTGGTAAGCAGAATTCTACGTGGCAGTAACACGACGGAATGACAGTTTCTATAATTTTGTTACGGAATTTGCAGGTCCAGACAAGTAATACGATACCCAAATATGCTGTAAGTTATGAAACAGTAAGTAAAGACTGCACTAGGTAGCGGTGTTATAAGTGAAGGGTTTTGAAATCTACACAAATTTAATGCAAACCGCATGCATATACAACCCTGAAACAACAAACCGGGATCATCTTCAGCGAATGGGGCAGAATATGAATAAATCTATATCCAATTATTATTGGTATGGAGCACCCCTAACTTTGACGGCGAAGAATGAGCCGGCGAATTGACATTTGACCGAGGATAGCAGTTTGATGTAAAGATCGGGAGCAGAGTGGAAGAAAAGAGATCGAAACTAAATCAGCATTCGTTACACATCAGATCACATTATCGTCAAATGCGATACAAGACATAAATTGCAGGCAGGAGGACACCAGTAAAATGAGTCAATGTAAGGCAGTGATAAAGAGAGTTAAGAAAGGGGCGGGGAAGAGAGGGGGAGACTGAGGGCATTTCCGGTGCTCTAACGAACTTCAGTGCGAGCATGACGCTGAGTAGCTGAGCTGGGACTTCACAAGCGTGCAGGGCTAAATGACTAGCAGTAGCGCGGGACTTCACCAGTCTGCGGGGCTTAATGACTAGCAGTAGCGCGGGACGTCACCAGTCTGCAGGGCTAAATGACTAGCAGTAGCGCGGGACTTCACCAGCCTGCGGGGCTAAATCTGTCTCTTATACACATCTAGATGTGTATAAGAGACAGGCTGGAGTGAGTGCAGCTGGAGTGAGTGCAGCTGGAGTGAGTGCAGCTGGAGTGAGTGAAGCTGGAGACCTCAGGAAGGAACATGCCTACGGGAGCTGCTAAATGAACGATCTGGAATATCTCGGCCAGCGATGGCAGGATGACTCTCAGAATTGTTTTTTTTTTTTTTGTGTTTCGCCAAGAGTATTTAAATCGCCCGAGTGGAGAAAACATTGCAAACGGAAGGGTGGTGGTCGTTGCTGAGCTTCCGTCTCTACACCTGATGTTTCTCGGCGTTATTACTTATTTCCGTCGCTGCCGGCACGTTTCCGACGACGTTGAGAGTCCTGTCGACTTTTTATGCGTTGTTTAAAGGGAACTTTTATCAAACATAACTTCATTGTTAAACGTGTCTTTATACGATACGATAGAGATTCACAAACCATAAAAAATAGTAAATAAACGTAAAAAAGGCTACGAAAGAAGAGTTGAGGTCAGGACTCTAATAATATCAACAGGACTCCAATAATAATAGAATATTGGTTGGATTAAATGTTAAACAGGACTATTTCGTCTGTTCAAATGCTGAAATAATTAGCTGGGCTAATTTTGAGAGCAAGAAAAATTGAACGTTGGAATCCATAGGAAAACTGCCATCACATTAAAGACACTAGTTCTACAAAAAATGATATCGAAGGCATTCATGTTGGAATTTTTTTTTCCAGAAGTACAAAAGCTGCAACAGTAATTTTCTGATGAGACAAGATTAGTGAAACAACTGTAATACTGAAGGGCTAGTCTGCAATACAAGTAAGATATATCTTTCAATGGGTCTCAGCTAGGTAAGCAAAGTGGCAAAAGGTTCAATATTGTGGGTCATTTTACAATAAATATTAGAAAAACGATCTGCAACACTCCTGTTGCTGCAATATTACAGGTGACAGCGAAATAGCTGTAAGGAACTATAATACGTCAGTCACACTCACCAGCTACAATACCGCGCAATAGCATTTATGAACGAACATCACCTGCTACAATATTGCGCAATAGCATTTATGAACGAACATCGCCTGCTGCAATATTGCACAGTATCAGTTGTGAACGAACATCACCTGCTACAATACCGCGCAATAGCATTTATGAACGAACATCGCCTGCTACAATATTGCACAATAGCATTTATGAACGAACATCGCCTGCTACAATACCGCGCAATAGCATTTATGAACGAACATCACCTGCTACAATATTGCGCAATAGCAGTTATGAACGAACATCGCCTGCTGCAATATTGCACAATAGCAGTTGTGAACGAACATCGCCTGCTACAATATTGCACAATAGCAGTTATGAACGAACATCTTGCAATATTGCACAATAGCAGTTGTGAACGAACATCACCTGCTACAATATTGCGCAATCGCAGTTATGAACGAACATCACCTGCTACAATATTGCGCAATAGTTATGAATATTATGAACGATCTTGCTCCAATATTGCGCGCAATTATGCACCACCAGCAGCGCAGGGCGAGGCTCACCAGGACCATTCCTGTTAGCCTTGCGTCTGCCATAAGAGGAGCGCCGCGCATGTCGGGCGCGGTGTGCAGCTCTGCATCAACACAACCTAACTTCTGCGGCAGCCATAGCGCACACTCGGTTCTTGCAATGGCTTTCACGAGAATTAAACTGTAGTCATTTAATATGTTCACGAAAAGTGAACTTAAGTCATTTAATATGCTTATGAAAATCAAACTCAAGTCATTTAATATGTTTATGAAAATTAAACTTAAGTAATTTAATATGTTTATGAAAATCAAACTCAAGTCATTTAATATGTTTACGAAAATTAAACTCAAGTCATTTTATATGTTTACGAAAAGTAAATTCAAGTCATTTAACATATTCACGAGAAGTAAACTCAAGTAATTTAATATGTTTACGAAAATTAAACTCAAGTCATTTAATATGTTTCTCGAAAGTTTGTTCGATGTTGTTGACTGATCACCTAAGTTAAAATTAGGAACATTACACGTTCTTCAAAAATGACAGTTATTTTCTTCTATTAAGAGTATTTACGTTTGTTGCAATGGCTTATTCATGAGATGTTTAGGCGATGAAGTGGAAAAAAATGTGTACGTTTTCTTCAGCAGTAAGTCAACGACGCTCAAGAATATTCAATGCATCCGATAATATTTAATCAGCACAAGGAGGACTTCGTTCAACACTGTTTCTCATATTCCGAATATTCTCGGCCACTGCTGCATTTTCCATGGAAATTTTCATCTCTTGTGAGGATCGTCTTGTCTTGTACTATAGGGCTTTCTAAAACGGAGCTGAGCAGGAGGAAATTCTGGATAAGAAAGGCTGGCAAATGCCAGCGAGCGTTGCAGTACAAAGACAAATTTAGAGCCATTCAGCACAGCGACCTAAAGGAAGGCAAGGACAATGGCTGAAGACTTGGACGGGGTGACGTACGATTGAGGGACTCTGGAAGACGCGCGCAGTTAGAGCCAATATCAAATATAACTCGCATCAGACGAATAACATACGATGAGGAAGACAGATTGAGGAGATGCAGGTGGATAAGTAAATGCAAAAGAAGTCTGATAAAAGAAAAGAATACCGAACCGCGAGGCAACTCGTGTTGGATTACAGCTCGGGATAGCAATTAAATACCATTTAGACGCACTATTAAAGGAGACGAGGTTAGGTTAGGTTAACATTAAGTTATAGGCAAGTTAGACGGATTGCAGTTGCAGAGTACTTAAATCTCAATAATCGGACAGGAATACGTGTGAAGGAGACCATTTAGGTAATTTTATTAGGTATAACTAAGAAACGTACAAATAAGAAAGTTAAATCGTTTCAATTTGTGTGAAATATTAATTTGCTATAAGTAAACTGAGGAAGGAAATTCGAATGTCGGTCAGAAAATGTCTCCCGCCTTATTGCATCTTGGAACTTAACATTAAAAATAACTTACCTCAGTAAGAAACAATACCCCTCTCAAATGAAATAACATAGCTCACACTTCCATCACATGCAAAAAATTTCATTCGTTCGGCGAGAGATCAAAGAATGTCTCACAGTTACTGAAGCTATTCCTTCCATTTGGCTGAATCAGCACTACGCAGCAGATGCATGCTAAAGCAATGACTTATTATTAAAGGAATCGACCTTACCACAGCAAATCTTACCGGATCATTGGTCACTCATCGCTAAAATTATAAAATGTTTACGTAAGTTGTTCAGAAATGTGCACTTTAGAACTCAAACAAAATTTATGTTCCAAAGTTCGCCAGATAGAATTATTACGTAGAAAACAATTTTTGTAGATGCCTTAGGTAAAAAAAGTTGAATGAATATTACAAAATTAATTAATGTTATAGATAAGCGTGATTTCTTCAATTTGAAGACTTTTAGCAAGGGAAGCTTCTTCCTTCCTCGTATTTGTAGCCAAATTTCTTTATATATATAGGTACACTCTACGTGCGCGTCTGTTCTATTGTTGACGTTATTGCCTTTGAATGCATTGTTACCGTCAACTGCTCATACGAGTCACAATTGTCATGATACAATGACGCGTAACTCACATCTCAGAAGACGTACGTCGACAATGTGTGACTCAAGATGGGAATTGGTAAGGAATTCTGTGAACTCGGGCAGTTATGTGAATCTCATCACTAGGATCGAATTGCACTGGAGAGAGAAAATGCTTCAAAAATATTTGTCATCCAAAAATATCTCAGCGTATGTAGTTTGATCCGGATTTAAAAGTTTCCGTTCTTCAAACTTGTTTTTCCATGTGCTTCCAGTAAATTTATATATCATTAACGAACAATTCCAGTGACTTTCGAGTTTGGATTAAGTAAAAATCATGTGGAAATTTGATTGACAAAATTTAAGATGCTTCATGACAAAATTTGTTTAACCTGTACATTGTGAACTAGTGATAAATTTCAGAAAAAAGTCCCTCATTCATTTATTTCCTGACAAAAATAATAAATAAAAATTGAACAGAATTAAGACGGATTCATATGAGAGCTTGCCTAAAATACAATGAAAGCATGCACCATTCATTCCAAAATTATTAAATTTATTGTTTATCGCAGAATTTTTTTTTCAAATAAATAAATACAAATTCAATAGAGCACGACAATGAAAACATATATGTGATGCGAAGAATTTGCATTATATCACGGGATATGTAGAGAGTAGAATCTGTTCGATGCCACTAGCATGTCGAAAGAGTTAAATAACTACTTACAGATTTTCATGCATTGAAACAATGCTAGAGGAATTTATTTGGTCAACAAGGCAATTTTGGTTATCTTCCTCAATCAATTTTGGTCGCTTCTGAGAATTCATATTCAACTGAAAAAGGATGATCTCTTTCATCTGACATCGCTTTCGAACAAATTTTAGCCAAGTATTTTCGATTTTTCATTACCAACTAACGTCACCCATGAATTAAGCTACAACTTGTACACGAGTTCAAATTTAAATCAAGAGCAATTTCGCTTCTGAATTCAATTGAAAATTTTAGATGCCTGAATTAATTTAGGAACTTCTTTTGTACGAAGGCTGCTGATACCCACAGGTTAGGCCACTTAGGGCGGCCTCTTCAGTGGCTTTCAAAACCAGCGCATTTCTTCTCAATAGGGGATTATTTGAAGTCGATGTAACCCGAGGAGAATTCCTTGAAAGCCGTCAAGATCTACGAGGAAAATTGGTGGAAATAAAGCAAGACAGTCATTGAAGAACTGGATCTAAGTATTTTTGAACAATTTCCTTCGGCGATTTAGGGCAGACCTAAAAATTTAATCATTAGCCAACACTGGGCATCTATTTGAAATAACAATCGAAAATGTTCACCGACGTAAATTTTAGAATGTACCATATACGATATACCTACTGCATAACTAATAATTTTGACATATTTCCCCCTCAGGGAGGACTTCTGACGCGTGGCTGTGCTCGTCAAAAGTCCTATGGGATTTCGCGCTCCTAGAGGCATTATTCCTGAGCGCCCCACCGCTGAGCACGCGGTGCCCAACTGCAGGTCTCAGTTGTGGGGTTAAGTTATTTTGTAGGTAGGATTCCTTATATTTCCCTTCTCTCTCGTGCGGGTGGCCGACGTCCCGTGTAAGCGACCTCTTGTTCGAATGTCTGTTACTTTTCACCTGTCCCTCCGTCTCTGAGATGCTAACGCTGTTTCCTTCGAGCCAGCGTCATGGCTGGAAAAGTGAGACCTTCCGCCTCTTGTGGGTGATGATTAACTGGAGATTTTGAACAAGTGAGACCTTCCGCCTCTTTAGCAATGTTCTATTTTGACCTTCGGTGCGAAATAGCTTGATAGCTAAAGCGCTAGCAAACCATTATACTACCATTACTACTTGACACATTTCAAATTCGACCGTGACAACTAATTCATCACTAAGGGAAATAAGCAACAAAGCATACTTTAAAATTTTAATCCATCAGAACATTTTACGTGAAGATGTTAGCTAATGAAGGCGGCAGAAATGTACGAAACTAGTCCCGGACTTGCTGTACTAGAACATAACAAAGCAAGAGTCGTGATAGGTACTCAGTTCTTCGGTCGGAGGAAAGGAAAAAATTCATAGGTTTCAACTTCGTATCATCTGTCTTGTGTCCACGTAAACGATTGCCTACCGCATAAAATTAGTGGAAATAGATCAAAGAATCAAACTTAGAGTAAAGAACAGCAAATAAATTACCTAACTTCGAAGACCGATCTTACGTAAGAAACTAGTTTTAAACTCGTCGCTTTACAGGCATCATTCTAGAAAATGACGAGTAAAGACAATTCAAGTAAGAATATTGGATGGTCAGAGAGAGAAATAGAACTACATTTGCACCTTACATTCCATGGTGGACATGACACGGTAACTAAATACATCAATTCCTTTTCCCACTCAGGTTACAAGGTGTATTATTTTCATGTAGATTTTAATTTTCATACGCTTCACCATCAGAATTAGTAAGCGTATAAAAATCAGTAATTCGAAGCCTCAACGAACGCTCTATTGAGAGGCAACGAGCACAAAATTGCTCTTATTCTTGGCACCAGAAGAATACGTGTGCGTTAGTTAGCAGCAACGAGCATTTTCCTAACCCTCGCAACGATTGCGGGCAAGAAGGCGACATGGGAGGTTTTAGAGCCATAATCTTGGTGCAGCTGCTGCAGCGCGGGCAGCAGTTCGTTGAACATGTCACTAACTTGTTCCTTCAGCGCCGCCGCCTGCGCAGCGTTCAGGGACTTGTGGAGAGGCGTGGGCGAGGAGTATGGGTGTTGAATGGCCAAAGTGCTGGAGGCGGTGGCACCTACGGTACTGAAGGCCGTTTGCAAGTGACGCCAGAGGACATACGTCGAACTCTCACAAATGAAAGCACTCAATTGCTGTTTCTTCATGAGTGATAATAGTGCAGTTCGATTGGCGTGCCCTCCAGTGTTCGACGAGATGCCATTACCTGCATCGCGTTTAAGTGAAGCTAGTGCACGACTTGCTTCAGAGAAAAAGTTGGTTCCATATTTTAGAGCTTGCAGGAGCGTTCCAATGTTCAGGATTTTACTGGAACGGCACTCGATCACAGGCTGGAAAAAAATGGCCCGTGGATTTGTCAACAAATGATGACAGCAACACGTGAGGCAAGAAGATAGGATGTCCAGGTGTAGAATCTCAGTGGCGATGTCGGCATCTTTAAGGAGAGGGGCAGGAGGAATCAGAGATGGAATAAGACCCACTAGTCGTTGATAAAGAAGAATGACCGAGCTATTGTTTTGACTAGCAGTAGCCGTGCTCGCTAGCACTCCTGAAACAAGAGCAATGGTGTCAAGAGGCACGTTGGCAGAGGGCATTTGCAATATGCTGCCGATGGTGTTCATGTGAATGGTGAAAAAATCGGCGATTTGACTGCCAGCAGACCAGTCTTGGCTGCTTAGAGAGCTAAAGATGGCCTGACAGATTCTCACAGCACCTTTGACGGCACCTATTGTGATACTTTCTCCAATTTCTAGGCTGGCTCCTAGGATCTGAAGCTTAGCGAGTCGAGACATAAGTCCTACTTGCAACAGCTGCCGCGCGCCTTCTGGGTTCAATGCTAGCTGCGAAAGCAAATCACATCGGGACTTCCAAACGTACAGAGGCCGCAGATCTCCTCCAGTAGATACGAGGTTTAGAAGCTGTTGGTCATCCTGCTCGAGCCCATCCAGTAACCGGCGCAGTTGCCCTTGCTGAGTCAGCTGCTCCAGGAAGGCTGAGGGAGAGGACGAGAGGAGCGAGCCAGTGCTCAAACTAGACCCTGAGCGGATCTCGAGAGCCGCTATGGCACTAAGGCAGGTGAGCGCTAACATTCTGCACAGGTGATGGCCAGCGGTGGCTTCACAGCATAACACGGATAGAAGTTGACTTATCTCTTCCTTGACGACGTCGTAGCTTTCTCTCTGGTACTGTTCAATGCTGTTCTCAGAAGGGGCGACCACCAGTGAAGAGATCTCTTTTGGCTTCGTCGGATCATCAGTAGATTCACTGTAAATTTTCAGAAAATTTAGAAGCGCTGCGTATACGTTGGCTCGAACGGACTGGTGGCTATGACGGAAGCGCGCGACGCATTCGACGAGGCCACGAAGGATCAATAGAAGTGATGACGGTACTTGAGGAGGCTCGCCGGCATCTAAGGCAGATACGAAATTGGTACCAGCATCAGGTTGCATTTCCGGCGAATAAAGATTTTTTAACGTCGACACCAGCAAGAGCAACGTCGAAACCAGGAGGGAAGTAAGATCTGGTCTTGCCATGTCATCAAGAACGCGACGAGTGAGCTCAAGCGTTATGGCATGCAGAAAAGCGCGATGTAAAGGACCGTCCAAAGTTTCAGCAGGAGTCACAGTGACGGCAACTTCAGCAAGCTGCCCCCACGCCTCCATTAGGTTTCTTCTGGCAACCAGTAAAGTAGAAGCTGCGTTTCTGGCCAGGGCATAATCCAGCACGGCTTGGACATCAGCTTCCAAAGGACCTTTTTGAGCGATGGATGCTCCAGTAGGGCCACTATCTTGTAGCACTTGGTTGAGCATTTGATACAACTTTTCGATATTTATTTCCGAATTTTGTCCTTCTTCACAGGATTTGATAATCTCAGGAACACCCGATAGGAACTGGCATTGCAGAGGGTGAGGTGGGTCTACGTTCAACTCGAGCATCTCAAGAAGGCTCAATAGGATACCGCGGGTAGCTGAGGGCGCATTTTCGGTGTTGTTTATCCAAGACACAGTGCCCTCCATTGTTCCTTCCGCCGGGCCATCAGGGTGGCTTTCATATCCAGTCACAAGGACATTGATGAGACGAATGAGTTGCGAGCGTTGTTGATGAAACGCGTGATGACGGAGATCAAGAGCAGCAATTCTCAACATCCAAGCTGTAGAAAGGATCCTGTCTGGAGTTTCTTCAACGGCAATGGGAAGGGCACTGAGTGATCGGTGCACGAAGTCCCTGGATGAGAGATATCTAAGAGTAGCATCAGCAGTCGAGTGATGAGACGCAATGCTGTGAAGTAAACTGAGCATCAACTCTGAGGACTGTGGAGGCAAAATCGGTAGCACAGAAAGCATTGCATGCAGCGCGGTTCGAGGGAAGCCTCGAACCCCAGGCTCCAGTAAATCAGATCGCAGTTCACCACTACGTATTCCGGTGCCGTCAAGGAAACCAAGGAAAAAATGAGACAAGTTTGGTGCTGGAAGAGCCAAGAAAGTTTTAAGAAGCATCATTGCAGCTCTAGCTGCTTCAGCGTGATCTTCGTCAAGAGCAGCGTGGTCGATGAGCTGTACAACAGATTGACGGGTGACGACAGCATTCGCTGGCGCTGTCAGTTGCGGCATAAGGTGCTTATGTCCTGACACCGTCCCTCCTACCTCCGCCAGTAGTTTGCATGCAAGAGTTGCGTGTTGCGCGAGAGTAGGGTGATGGCTGATGATACGAGTTACGTTCATCAGGTAATCACAATTTCCTGAGCGTGGGTTCATCGACATAAGCAGTCTGTCGAGGCCAATCAACATGAGAGAGCTATTCTCTTCGCTGTTCAGAATAACTCTTTGGTACTTCAGAATTCTCAGGAACATCTCAAGGATGAGCATTAGTGTCGCTTGCATGTCGTCAAAGCATTTGGATTCAACGTACTGCTCCAGCACTTGCACTGCGTCATGCATCACATTCAGCAACTGACGCAACAAGTTTGAATCATGAACAAAATCAAGAACCAGACTGTGACCAGGATGGTGCTGAGAAGATTCAAATCCACTAGTTTTAGCAGAGAATGGTTGGTATTCCATGACAAGTTTGTGAAATAGAGAGCAGCAGATCTTTGCAACAGCCCAGCGTTCTTCAGCTTTTCTGTAGGTTCGAGAGTCGTGAGGGATGAAGATTTGGTCTTTGACAAGCTGCAGGTACGGCGAGAAGCTATGGCCGCGAGATGACGTAGCCAGCTGGAAGGGTATTCCAGAACTGACAAGTGTAATGAGAAGCGCAACCAGAGCGCGACTCAACGGGAACTCTTCAGTGCTGCTTTCAACCTCTTCAATATCTTGTCTTATTCCTCGGTTTGAGTAGCCAGGGGCTCCGGCCATTGCAGGCACAAGACCGGCAGCCTCGATGCACTGCCACACTGTCACGGCGACGGAAGGTGACATGCTGAACGCCGCTAAAACGTTCAGAAGCTTTGTTTTAAGACTTAGAGGAACGCTGCATGTTAGTAGCCCCGCACACACTTCGATGGGGGAGAAAGAGACACGAGCACTCAGGTCAATGCGAGCAGCTTCATTAAGACTAATGACGGCACCGATAAGTTGCATTACCACCACAAGTCCCTCCAGTTCCTGGGGAGTGATGGCACGGGCGCTGCGGCTGCTGCGATAGATGCTGTCAGCTGGAGTCTGTTCAATCCGTAGATTCTGATAATATTTTGATAGGGCATTCAAGAAGTGATCCCAAGAAAGATTGCTTTCCTGAGGACCATATCGGCTACTATGTCGTAGGTAGTCGTAGAGGCGGTGACAGGAGATTTCGGTGCTGGCCAAGCTAGATAGAAATTTCACGTAGGGAATGAACAACGAATGAGGCAAGAAATCACGAGGTAGCTGGACGAAGTTTCTCAAGGCCACTTGACGGGAGCTGAAAGAACCTGAGGAGGCTGCTGATGTGCCTTCACACCAGTATTCGTCAATGAGCTCACTACAGTTGGGATGACGATATAGAGCTGCAAGGCAAGTCAACAGCTGTTCAAAAGGCTGTTCAATGTTGCTTGGGACCTCGAGGCCCTCTCTCAGGTGGGCCATGATATTCTGGGCGTTTTCGTCGGCTTTGGTCTTCATGTGTTTCACGCGCTCCGGCATTCTGTGTATGAAATCGGCCATGATGCCGTGAAGCCTTCTGCAATAGAAAAGATCAAGGGGCGAATTTCGTTCGTAGAGCACAGACTTCTCCAAGAAACTAAACACTTTGCATTTGAGAGCTTCAGAAAGCATCAACTCGTCCTCGTCAATAAAAGCATCGTAGTCAGCCAGCTGTATGTTGTTTGCCACCTGCCTGAGGTTGGCTAAACTGACTGCCCATGCAAATTGGACGACTGCCTTCAAGCCAGGGCACTCCCATTCTCGACCGCTCTTTAACTCCTTGTGGATTTCAGCAACAAAAGTCTTGTCAGATGTGATAGGAAAAGAGCTAAGAGCGTCAGTCATGTCCTCAACAGCGAGTAAATGACCAGCTTCTAGGCTGTAGAGTAATGCCATCAAAAGTGTTAAATTTACGTGGTCCAGGGTTCCGTCACCTGTTTCTTCCAGCTTCACTTTAGAAAGGTAGGCCATAAGACGCCTGCAGTCGTCTTTTTCGAGAGGAGTTTGCGCAGACCAGCAGAAAAGTGCTTCTGCGAAGAGGGTCCTAATGGACTTGAACTTGTCCAACACCATTCGCCTATGACGAGCGTCGCCAAGCGCTCGATTTTGTTGAAGCATATCTACTTCTTTTGTGATATCCATGCCAACAATCACTTCAAGGATTCGGTCAACCATGTTGAGGGTGAGCATTGGTTTCAGGTAACGTGTGATTGAGAGTGAAAGCTCCTCATTGCCCTCTAGAAGGGTCCATGAGATTCCCTGTCGTGCTTGCAGAAGTGTTTTGAAGGCATTAGCAAAGTTTTCTTTACTGTCATAATAAAAGAGAACAGCAATTAGGCCTCGAGGCATTCCAGGGTAAAGAGTCTTCTCCTCTTCAGCAGCTTTAAGTAGGGAAAGAGCAGCAAGTTCGTTGAGTGAGTACATATCAGAGATGAGCAGAGCCTCACGAACAAGAGCTTCTGGCAGCTTGGTTTGGCCTGAGAAACCAAGTATGGCTGTGGGTGTGGAGACGGAACGTTGAAGGGCATCTCTGCAAGAAAAAAACCTTTATAGCCGAGTGTGGAGAAAACTAGAAAGAAAAATGTGAGCAGAAAATTACCCAATATATGCTAAAAAATCAAGTACCCACGGAAGCTGCGCAACAAGCCAGCCAATGCCTGAACACCAATTTAAAACATTTTATCCTTTATATGTATGTAAGTCATGCAAAAAACTCATGAAACATGATGATTATTTTATCACTTGCTAGTTAATTATTGCTTTCACATATCTGTCATTCTAAAAATTAATTAAATGATATATACGGTATATACCTGTCAGGCTGATGCTTTGGTTTATGTAGAAGTGTTATGAAGGTCGTTCTGTGTTTTTGTAAAGCCACATTCATTTGGTGCGCAAGCTCCACTCTTTTCAAAGCCGAATCAATGGCATCAGAAGAAGCAGAGCTGGCACTCCCTGATGCTGCAGACACTGCCTGCTGAATGGCTTTGTTTAAGCTCACCATGGAGCCCCATAGCCCCCGACCTGCATTATTTAAAGAATTTAGGGAAGTTAAACAAAATTTCATTTTTAAACATACTCGGTACTAGTTTCTCAGTCATAATATACCTACTCAAAATAAGGCCAAATATGTCAAATGTAGCATTAATCACAAGAACAAAAAGTATGTGAAAGAAGAAAAGAAAAGAGCAGGAATTAATTTATATGAAACACTGGTATATTACATAAATGTTATTTAACCAATTTATTTATTTGTTTAAATATTTTTCTGACTCCCTAGGTTTTCAAAAGAGTTCAGTTGGTAAAAAATAATTATAGCCACATAATTTCATATTTATATATGCTTTTGGAGATGGTTGAATTCATAGCCAAATGCTGGCATTTCTGCCTTCCTTCCATTTCAAATCAGTGTGGAATTCTGTAGTATTCAGGATGCATGAGCTCTCACCATCAAGAAACGTGCCTGCAAAAAATAAAACCAATTAGTACTTTGAAAATTTTGCATAGGTACAAGCTAAAAAATTAGAATATACTACAGAGTTGGCTCATCAAAATACATTAAAAATAAAGAGTAAAAATAACAGGTGATTCTCACAAATGAAATGAAATCACACGCTATTCTGTAACAGAAACTGCACTAAAGCAAGTTAACAATAATTATAGCTGTAAATTATACAGTTGCTAGAGTTTAGCTACCGTCAAATGGGGTAATAAGGGACGGTTTTGAGCGTTTCATGTTAATAACTTCTTACCATGAAACATTTCATAAACAAGTTTAGGCTCATTTTATAGCTCTTTGCGAGGGCTATCAAATCATCTACAAAAATTCCATATAAAATTTGTAAGGTGCCAGACGCAAAATCAAACCGTCCCGAATTACTCCTGGGAACGGGGTAATCCGGGACACTTGAAATGAAACTCAAATTTAAATGTTTGAAGCATGCCGAGTGTACTCATCCATTACTATCAGTACTCTGGAGTCCTCTTTCATTGTAGATGATGTAGATGTAGATTAATGACATTTTCTGTGTTTTACCCATTTTTCCTTTATTGATATATTACCATATAGGTACATTATTTACTGTATTATTGATGTGATATTACCATGTCCATAAACATGCCATTGAGCATTTACGACCTTGTCCACTGCAAGCTTTATATCAGCAGCCATATAGCATTTCTTCTGTCTCAGTTAGTTTACAGGACGGCTTGTACTTTCACACCATTTTAATTGGGTTAAGTGAATTCACTATAAAAAAGATCATAAAAAAACAAACCTGAAACAGAAAGGAATGTTTTAGAAACAATCATCATATGTTTTGGAGAAATAAAACATAGTTTAGGTTAATTACTTTTCATTTTAAGATGCCCAGTGCACAATTCTATACATGACATTCTGTGCACCATTTTGTGATGACCAATGATGCATTAATTTTTTGACAAGCAAAATTTTTTTGCTCCAGACCTTAGTAGAAGTACCATCAACCGGGGCTACTCGGGATGGGCAGGGTAACTCAGGACAGTCCTCCGACATGGCGTAAAACTGTTTTAGCAGCAAAACTAATTGGAATATTGCAAAACTAAATATAGTGGCATAAACGTCATCATTTTTCATATCTATGTACTATAAAGGAAGTTCAAAAATACTACATATACTAGCTTTGAAAAATTTCTGAAAAAATGGTGAAAAACAATATTTTGAAAAGTTACTTCTAAGGTCTGTAGTAAAAAAAATATTTGCCGTATTAAAAAATTTTGCTTAGAAAAAAGTGGCAGACAAGTGTCAGCATGAAAACTTTATTTGCGGAATTTGCATACCTCAATCCCCCAAAAAATGGCGGCCATTTCCGCACGGCAGGGCTACTTGGGACACCCCCCTGGGGCTACTCAGGACACCCCCAAATACGCATTTACAGTAGAACCTCAGTTAGCAAAGGCTCCAGCTAAGAAAAAATTGATTAAAAACAAAGAATATTGATTACATTTACCTTGCTCAGTGAAAAAAATTTCACTTATCAAAAAATTAGTGCATCATCAATCATCACAAAATTGTGCATAGAGTGTCATATAGAGAATTGTGCACCAGGCATCATAGAATGAAAAGTAATTGACCTAAACTATTATTTATATCTCCAAAACATATGTTGGTTGTCACTGAAACATTCCTTTTCATTTCAGGTGTTTTTCATGATCTTTTTTTATAGTAAATGCACTTAACCCAATTAAAATGGTGTGAAATTACAAGCCGTCCTGTAAGCTTACAGATACAGAAAAAATGCTAAAAGGCTGCTGATATGAAGCTTGTAGTGAACAAGGTTGTTGTAAATGCTCAATGGCATGTTCATGGATACGGTAATATTGCATCAATAATACGGTAATATCGCATCAATAATATGGTAATATCGCATCAATAATACGGTAATATCACATCAATAATATGGTAATTAATGTATATGGTAATATCATATCAATAAAGGAAAAACAAGTAAAAATCACAGAAAATGTCATTTTTTCTACCTTGACATCATCTACAATGAAAGAGGAGGACTTCAGAGTACTGTTAGTAATGGATGAGTATGCTCTGCATGCTTCAAATGTTTTAAAATGAAGTTTTATTCCAAGTGTCCCGAGTAGCCCCATCAAACAGGGACACTCTTTTTTTGCTTTTTGGCACCTTACGAATAGCATATGGAATTTTTTTTGGAGAAGCCATGTGATAGCCCTTCCAAAGAGCTTTGAAATGAGCCTAAACTTCTTTATGAAATGTTTCATGGTAAGAAGTTATGAATGAAAAACGTTCTAAATCATCCCGAGTAGCCTCTGGTTGACGGTATAGTCAAATGGGGTAAGATAGGATTGCAGCCTTCATGGGGTAAGAAAGGATTGGCCCATGGCGTGCATTCTAATTGCACTGAATTTAATTTGACAATTTTAGAATATGTTAGAGCAACCATTGCCTGTCATTTCAGTGTTTGTTTCAACCCTTATCTGCAAATAATAAATTTCTGGCTAATTTTTAAAGAAAACCTAGGTAAAGAAGGGTCACAAAATAGTTAACCCTGTTTGGAAAATAAGCTCTGTTTAATGACAAAAAATTCTTTGGGCAGATTTGTGGATGTGGGCAGGTAACCTTAACTAACAAGCAACTTTTGAGACATACTAGGCATTCCTACTTGCTACCATCACTGCCTGACTTCTATTCTAAAATGAGGTAAAAAAGGACCTGACATGGGGTAAAACGGGACCACTACATGATCCTGTTTTACCCCACAAGTAGTCCTATCTTAACCCACAAATGGACCTCTCTTACCCCATAGTTTATCAAAAGTAGCTTTTAAATGAATAAATTATTGTGCATAAGTAAACATGGAGTATTTTGGTCAAAATTTTTATCTTTTGCTCAAAATAACCATTCTAACTCATTAGCTTTTTAATTAGAGAAATTTAGCTTACTATTGAAAATTGTATCAAGGGGATGGAGAAAATAGGGATGTCTCTTCCCATTAGTGAGCTGTAGAACTATGTGCAAGAGTGATTGCGGGAAAAATCATTGTGCGAAACATAAAAAATAATTATTATCATAACTTTGTGAGAGGGCATGGACTATGTTTGAAGAAGTGCACCACAAATGCAGTTAGCAAGAAAACACATAACATTGACTATCAAGTTATTTTCCATTGGTTTTATTACCAATTTGATGAATTTTCAGACAATGACACTAATGGAATATACATGTAGCATTTAGCAGTGCTCTACAATGAATCAAAGCCAACCTACTATTACTATGCTTAACAAGGTTTTCTCCTGACAAAAACTCCAATGTGACTGATATTAGAGTTGACTTCCTGCAGCACAAAACAGTAACAAGTGGTTGTTTAATCAAATAATATGTTTCTAGATGGATAATATTGAATATCATGTTTGTACTTTTATTAAAAACCTTGTAACATAAGAATTACCAGTTGGTCCTGTCTTACCCCAGCCTGGTCCCATCTTACCCCAATGGGGTAAGATGGGACCAGCTCACTTTTTTTAATCTGTACAGAAAGCTGTGTTGTATGCAAAAAGTCTGAGTTGTAGCTTTGAAGCCCATTGCATAACTACACCTTGTGATAGGTTTAGGATTTTCAAGTTATTCATGGTATAGATGCTACATGCTTGTTAGTGATTTCAGTCCTGTCTTACCCCATCTGACTATCATCTACAAAGGAAGAGAAAGACTTCAGAGTACTGTTAGTAATGGATGAGTACACTCTGCATGCTTCAAACATATTAAAATTAAGTTTTATTTCAAGTGTCCCTTATTACCCCATTACCAGGGTTAGTTCAGGAGGCTTTTATTTGGCGTCTGGCACTTAACGAATAGCATATGGAATTTTTTCAGAGATGCCATACAATAGCCCTCGCACATACCTTCAAAACAAGCCCAAACTTCTTTATGAAATGTTTCATGGTAAGAAGTTATTGACAATGCTCAAAACTGCCCCTAATTACCCCATTTGATGGTACTTCTGGTAGATCATTTATAAAAGTGACTAGGGTAAACGCGGTATATTCCGACATCGTAGGTAATTCCGTCACCTCTCCAGCTTTTCCTTTATATTAAGCTTTGTTTTAGTTCCATGCGTTCATTGATGGTTGAAATGGTGACCAGGTGATGTCATACATTTGCGTGTTGAAATACTGCAAAAACACTAGGTCTTGGCCATCTAGTGGGAAAATATTGAGATCCAAAGAGAGACAATGCATGCCACGTGGTGAGATCATCGAAAAATGTGTCAAATTTGACAGTTGACATGGCTCTACCAAATAGTGAATAACTGTTTTTATAGGAAGAATATTATGGTTTGAGACTTTTAAATACGTCTGTGAATATATTAGGAATCCTTTAAGTATACTTGTATTCGCTGATTTCAAGTCGTAAATAAATTAATAGATGATTAAGTTGAGATGTTGGATTTAGACACATGAAAACTAATTCCAACACAACTTGAATTGGACACACACAGATCGTTCAAAGCTTTGTACAAAAATTGAAATTTGCTTAATTAAAAGCCTAATAGCTGTTAATTAAAACGTAATTAAGTAGTGTTCAATATTCGTTAGTGTTCTAATTCAAAGCCGTGTTGTATCCCAATACAGCTCACACAGCAAACGGAATTCGAACATGTGGATGTCGGCAATACGTATCAGTTAAATTTGAAGCGCTGACGCAATACGACTCACCACGTGTCGAATATTGCCACACAAAGGGACGGAATATAGGGATTTGGTAGGTTTCCATTCTAAAGGCTTTTTAATAAATATGGCAACATTTTGCAACGTTTCATCGTTGCTGACGCGTAGTGAAGTGTTTTGAGAGTCATGTGAAGGCAACAGAACTTACATAACACATACGTTTTTTTTATAGTTTTTCATTTCTCGATGCGTCCTTAATGTGTCGGAATATACCGCGTTTACCCTAGTTAAAAATAAAAAATATACATATGCAAACATATTTCATGATTTGTATCTCTATGTCAATGTGTGATTTTGCTCATTCATCTCAGATTTTAACAAGAAACCTTAATATTTCTTTCAGAAATTTGATCAAGCAATGCTGATAAGGTGTATGTTGGTTGCCTTATTTTGAAGAAACCAAAATAAAAGTTAATGTTTTCTGTTCCTGAATGGTTCTCATCAAGTTTGTTATTGCCTTCATTATTGGCACCATAATACAACTCAGTTGGCTCTATAGTTAGTGTATTACTACACATCAACATGGAAGAATGACAGTGGTATTGGTAGCATGAACTAAATTTACCAAAACATACTAAATTACTTAATATTAGTAATCTCACTCATTGGTCAACACATCTGCTTCCTAGTAAAATTGATTTAAAAAATAGTGTTAACATTGCTATTGTGTAAACTACCTGTGATGATAAAATCAATACCGTAAAATGGGGTTACTTTGACCGGCAAGGTAACTTTGACCACTTTTCGTAACAAAAACCCCCAAAACTCAAAAACTATTTGATATAGAAAAATTTTGTCGATGGCCATCAAAGTCCTAATACTGAGGTTATGTAACACAATAGAAAGATTTAAAAAGTTTGCATATCTAATAAGTTAAAAAATTAATAATGTGACCCACAAAAAAGAGCTATTATTCAAAGCCTGTCAGAGTACCCCCTCCAATTTTTTTATTTTTTGGTAAAATAACTGTAGAAATGGAATCACGGCTGGCAAATCCATAAAACCACGGCTCGAAAAATTCAGTCGCGGCTCGCCAAGTAGATATATTCCATACTAGATGCATTGTAGTAGAACTCTTCTAGTTACATATGCAAATGACAAATTTTTGGAAAGTGTCATAGTTAGACGATTAGACGATTAGATTAGACGAGTGTCATAGACGATTACGTCAACATCAAGTTGACGTAATCGTCAACTTGATGCTTACATTTTTTGGCGGGAACTCATCGCAACTGATTTCTGGACAAGCTTCACTGCATCCTGATCCATCCAACATACCAGAAACCTTACTTTTTTTAAATAGTTGCCAAAGACTGACATATATATTAAATGCAAGAATTTCAATCTAAACGTGTTGGCAAGATCTTCTGAAGGCGTAAATTTTGCTACTGAAGTGTCGCCAAAGATCTTGCAATATTCATCCACATTCCCCTCTCTGCTGCTCTGCACAGTGGGCTGCATCCACCCTCTGGCCATAGTGGCAGAGCAGAGAGTTTTTTTAGACTCGCCCTCAAGTTCATTTTTGAGTCCTAGGGTAAACGCGGTATATTCCGACACTATAAGGACGCATCGAGAAATGAAAAACTATAAAAAAAACTGTATGCGTTACGTAAGTTCTGTTGCCTTCACATGACTCTCAAAACACTTCACTACGCGTCAGCAACGATGAAACGTCACAAAATGTTGCCATATTTATTAAAAAGCCTTTAGAATGGAAACCTACCAAATCCCTATATTCCGTCACTTTGTGTGGCAACATCCGACACGTGGTGAGTCGTATTGCGTCAGCGCTTCAAATTTAACTGATACGTATTGCCGACATCCACGTGTTCGAATTCCGTTTGCTGTGTGAGCTGTATTGGGATACAACACGGCTTTGAATTAGAACACTAACGAATATTGAACACTACTTAATTACGTTTTAATTAACAGCTATTAGGCTTTTAATTAAGCAAATTTCAATTTTTGTACAAAGCTTTGAACGATCTGTGTGTGTCCAATTCAAGTTGTGTCGGAATTAGTTTTCATGTGTCGAAATCCAACATCTCAACTTAATCATCTATTAATTTATTTACGACTTGAAATCAGCGAATACAAGTATACTTAAAGGATTCCTAATATATTCACAGACGTATTTAAAAGTCTCAAACCATAATATTCTTCCTATAAAAACAGTTATTCACTATTTGGTAGAGCCATGTCAACTGTCAAATTTGACACATTTTTCGATGATCTCACCACGTGGCATGCATTGTCTCTCTTTGGATCTCAATATTTTCCCACTAGATGGCCAAGACCTAGTGTTTTTGCAGTATTTCGACACGCAAATGTATGACGTCACCATTTCAACCATCAATGAACGCATGGAACTAAAACAAAGCTTAATATAAAGGAAAAACTAGAGAAGTGATGGAATTACCTACGATGTCGGAATATACCACGTTTACCCTATAAGTAGACCAGCAAAGTATCATGGATACCAGCTTTATCTTACTTAAGAAATTGGTTTAAATCTTGAGTAAATAAGGAAATTAAAAATGAACTGATTCTAAAAAAAGTCTGGTTTTGCCACTATGCGCCTCTGCACCCTGGGGGGAGGTAGGCCTCCTACCTCCTTTTTCTATCCATTTTATCATGTTAGCGTCCAGACTGTAGAGCATGGCACAACATAGGTCGAGGACGCCGATTTCATGCACCAAAGACGCCAAGGCGGATGCCACTGGACACCACTGGACGCCG